>NW_027522713.1:0-84150 GCF_052094955.1 Ictidomys tridecemlineatus
AACGGTTTAACCTAGAAGAACGAAACTTGGGTAGTCTAGTGGTTTTGGTGTACTGATCATTACCTGAAAGAATCATCAAGATTGGGTGAAAAAATGTTGGCTGAGATTTCAGGAAACTCGTAGATTTTTGGAAGCTTGGCAACCCCTTTCCATGAAAGTGATTTTCGCCACTCTCTGCTTTTGGCTACATCAACAGCAAGCAAACAATAGGGATATAACTTGAAACTGCTTTATTGTGTCAAGTTTCAAAGAGCTAGCACAAACCGTGTTTCATTTAGAGTTCCAAACACATGTATACCTATAGGAGAAAACAGAGTGAAACCTAAAAATGAAAACGGTTACTGCAAACGAACGGTTTAACCTAAAAGAACGAAATTTGGTGAGCCAAGTGGTTTTGTTGTACTGATCATTACCTAAAAGAATCATCAAGATTGGGTGAAAAAATGTTGGCTGAGATTTCAGGAAACTCGTAGTTTTTTGGAAGCTTGGCAACCCCTTTCCATGAAAGTGATTTTCGGCACTCTCTGCTTTTGGCTACATCAACAGCAAGCAAACAATAGGTATATAACTTGAAACTGCTTTATTGTGTCAAGTTTCAAAGAGCTAGCACAAACCGTGTTTGATTTAGAGTTCCAAATACATGTATCCCTATAGAAGAAAACAGAGTGAAACCTAAAAATGAAAACGGTTACTGCAAACGAACGGTTTAACCTAGAAGAACGAAATTTGGTGAGCCAAGTAGTTTTCGTGTATAGATCATTACCTGAAAGAATCATCAAGATTGGGTGAAAAAATGTTGGCTGAGATTTCAGGCAACTCGTAGTTTTTTGGAAGCTTGGCAACCCCTTTCCATGAAAGTGATTTCGCCAGTCTCTGCTTAGGGCTACATCAACAGCAAAAAAACCATAGTGATAGAACTTGAAACTGCTTTATTGTGTCAAGTTTCAAAGAGCTAGCACAAACCGTGTTTGATTTAGAGTTCCAAGTAAATGTATCCCTATAGGAGAAAACAGAGTGAAACCTAAAAATGAAAACGGTTACTGCAAACGAACGGTTTAACCTAGAAGAACGAAATTTGGTGAGCCAAGTGGTTTTCGTGTACTGATCATTACCTGAAAGAATCATAAAGATTGGGTGAAAAAATGTTGGCTGAGATTTCAGGAAACTCGTAGTTTCTTGGAAGCTTGGCCACCCCTTTCCATGAAAGTGATTTTCGCCAGTCTCTGCTTAGGGCTACATCAACAGCAAACAAACCATAGAGATAGAACTTGAAACTGCTTTATTGTGTCAAGTTTCAAAGAGCTAGCACAAACCGTGTTTGATTTAGAGTTCCAAATACATGTATCCCTTGAGGAGAAAACAGAGTGAAACCTAAAAATGAAAACGGTTACTGCAAACGAACGGTTTAACCTAGAACAACGAAATTTGGTGAGCCAAGTGGTTTTGGTGTACTGATCATTACCTGAAAGAATCATCAAGATTGGGTGAAAAAATGTTTGCTGAGATTTCAGCCAACTCGTAGTTTTTTGGAAGCTTGGCAACCCCTTTCCATGAAAGTGATTTTCGCCAGTCTCTGCTTAGGGCTACATCAACAGCAAACAAACCATAGAGATAGAACTTGAAACTGCTTTATTGTGTCAAGTGTCAAAGAGCTAGCACAAACCGTGTTTGATTTAGAGTTCCAAATACATGTATCCCTATAGGAGAAAACAGAGTGAAACCTAAAAATGAAAACGGTTACTGCAAATGAACGGTTTAACCTAGAAGAACGAAACTTGGTGAGCCTAGTGGTTTTGGTGTACTGATCATTACCTGAAAGAATCATCAAGATTGGGTGAAAAAATGTTGGCTGAGATTTCAGGCAACTCGTAGATTTTAGGAACCTTGGCAACCCCTTTCTATGAAAGTGATTTTCGCCAGTCTCTGCTTAGGGCTACATCAACAGCAAACAAACCATAGAGATAGAACTTGAAACTGCTTTATTGTGTCAAGTTTCAAAGAGCTAGCACAAACCATGTTTGATTTAGAGTTCCAAATATGTGTATCCCTATAGAAGAAAACAGAGTGAAACCTAAAAATGAAAACGGTTATTGCAAACGAACGGCTTAACCTAGAAGAACGAAATTTGGTGAGCCAAGTGGTTTTCGTGTACTGATCATTACCAGAAAGAATCATCAAGATTGGGTGAAAAAATGTTGGCTGAGATTTCAGGCAACTCGTAGTTTTTGGAAGCTTGGCAACTCCTTTCCATGAAAGTGCTTTTCGCCAGTCTCTGCTTAGCGCTACATCAACAGCAAACAAACCATAGAGATAGAACTTGAAACTGCTTTTTTGTGTCAAGTGTCAAAGAGCTAGCACAAACCGTGTTTCATTTAGAGTTCCAAATACATATATACCTATAGGAGAAAACAGAGTGAAACCTAAAAATGAAAACGGTTACTGCAAACGAACGGTTTAACCTAAAAGAACGAAATTTGGTGAGCCAAGTGGTTTTGGTGTACTGATCATTACCTGAAAGAATCATCAAGATTGGGTGAAAAAATGTTTGCTGAGATTTCAGCCAACTCGTAGTTTTTTGGAAGTTTGGCAACCCCTTTCCATGAAAGTGATTTTCGCCAGTCTCTGCTTAGGGCTACATCAACAGCAAACAAACCATAGAGATAGAACTTGAAACTGCTTTATTGTGTCAAGTGTCAAAGAGCTAGCACAAACCGTGTTTGATTTAGAGTTCCAAATACATGTATCCCTATAGGAGAAAACAGAGTGAAACCTAAAAATGAAAACGGTTACTGCAAATGAACGGTTTAACCTAGAAGAACGAAACTTGGTGAACCTAGTGGTTTTGGTGTACTGATCATTACCGGAAAGAATCATCAAGATTGGGTGAAAAAATGTTGGCTGAGATTTCAGGCAACTCGTAGATTTTAGGAACCTTGGCAACCCCTTTCTATGAAAGTGATTTTCGCCAGTCTCTGCTTAGGGCTACATCAACAGCAAACAAACCATAGAGATAGAACTTGAAACTGCTTTATTGTGTCAAGTTTCAAAGAGCTAGCACAAACCATGTTTGATTTAGAGTTCCAAATATGTGTATCCCTATAGAAGAAAACAGAGTGAAACCTAAAAATGAAAAACGGTTATTGCAAACGAACGGCTTAACCTAGAAGAACGAAATTTGGTGAGCCAAGTGTTTTTCGTGTACTGATCAATACCAGAAAGAATCATCAAGATTGGGTGAAAAAATGTTGGCTGAGATTTCAGGCAACTCGTAGTTTTTTGGAAGCTTGGCAACTCCTTTCCATGAAAGTGATTTTCGCCAGTCTCTGCTTAGGGCTACATCAACAGCAAACAAACCATAGAGATAGAACTTGAAACTGCTTTTTTGTGTCAAGTGTCAAAGAGCCTGCACAAACCGTGTTTCATTTAGAGTTCCAAATACATATATACCTATAGGAGAAAACAGAGTGAAACCTAAAAATGAAAACGGTTACTGCAAACGAACGGTTTAACCTAAAAGAACGAAATTTGGTGAGCCAAGTGGTTTTGGTGTACTGATCATTACCTAAAAGAATCATCAAGATTGGGTGAAAAAATGTTGGCTGAGATTTCAGGAAACTCGTAGTTTTTTGGAAGCTTGGCAACCCCTTTCCATGAAAGTGATTTTCGGCACTCTCTGCTTTTGGCTACATCAACAGCAAGCAAACAATAGGTATATAACTTGAAACTGCTTTATTGTGTCAAGTTTCAAAGAGCTAGCACAAACCGTGTTTGATTTAGAGTTCCAAATACATGTATCCCTATAGGAGAAAACAGAGTGAAACCTAAAAATGAAAACGTTTACTGCAAACGAACGGTTTGACCTAGAAGAACGAAATTTGGTGAGCCAAGTGGTTTTCGTGTACTGATCGTTACCTGAAAGAATCATCAAAATTGGGTGAAAAAATGTTTGCTGAGATTTCAGGCAACTCGTAGTTTTTTGGAAGGTGGGCAACCCCTTTCCATGAAAGTGATTTTCGCCAGTCTCTGCTTAGGGCTACATCAACAGCAAAAAAACCATAGTGATAGAACTTGAAACTGCTTTATTGTGTCAAGTTTCAAAGAGCTAGCACAAACCGTGTTTGATTTAGAGTTCCAAATACATGTATCCCTATAGGAGAAAACAGAGTGAAACCTAAAAATGAAAACGGTTACTGCAAACGAACGGTTTAACCTAGAAGAACGAAATTTGGTGAGCCAAGTGGTTTTGGTGTACTGATCATTACCTGAAAGAATCATCAAGATTGGGTGAAAAAATGTTGGCTGAGATTTCAGGAAACTCGTAGATTTTTGGAAGCTTGGCCACCCCTTTCCATGAAAGTGATTTTCGCCAGTCTCTTCTTAGGGCTACAGCAACAGCAAATAAACCATAGAAATAGAACTTGAAACTGCTTTATTGTGTCAAGTTTCAAACAGCTAGCACAAACTGTGTTTGCTTTAGAGTTCCAAATACATGTATTTCTATAGGAGAAAACAGAGTGAAACCTAAAAATGAAAACGGTAACTGCAAACGAACGATTTAACCGAGAAGAACGAAATGTGGTGAGCCTAGTGGTTTTGGTGTACTGATCATTACCTGTAAGAATCATCAAGATTCGGTGAAAAAATGTTGGAGGAGATTTCAGGCAACTCGTAGTTTTTTGGAAGCTTGGCAACCCCTTTCCATGAAAGTGATTTTCGCCAGTCTCTGCTTAGGGCTACATCAACAGCAAACAAACCATAGAGATAGAACTTGAAACTGCTTTATTGTGTCAAGTTTCAAAGAGCTAGCACAAACCGTGTTTGATTTAGAGTTCCAAATACATGTATCCCTATAGGAGAAAACAGAGTGAAACCTAAAAATGAAAACGGTTACTGCAAACGAACAGTTTAACCTAGAAGAACGAAATTTGGTGAGCCAAGTGGTTTTGGTGTACTGATCATTACCTGAAAGAATCATCAAGATTGGGTGAAAAAATGTTTGCTGAGATTTCAGGAAACTCGTAGTTTTTTGGAAGCTTGGCAACCCCTTTCCATGAAAGTGATTTTCGCCAGTCTCTGCTTAGGGCTACATCAACAGCAAACAAACCATAGAGATAGAACTTGAAACTGCTTTATTGCGTCAAGTGTCAAAGAGCTAGCACAAACCGTGTTTGATTTAGAGTTCCAAATACATGTATCCCTATAGGAGAAAACAGAGTGAAACCTAAAAATGAAAACGGTTACTGCAAACGAACGGTTTAACCTAGAAGAACGAAATTTGGTGAGCCAAGTGGTTTTGGTGTACTGATCATTACCTGAAAGAATCATCAAGATTGGGTGAAAAAATGTTTGCTGAGATTTCAGGCAACTCGTAGTTTTTTGGAAGCTTGGCAACCCCTTTCCATGAAAGTGATTTTCGCCAGTCTCTGCTTAGGGCTACATCAACAGCAAACAAACCATAGAGATCGAACTTGAAACTGCTTTATTGTGTCAAGTGTCAAAAAGCTAGCACAAACCGTGTTTGATTTAGAGTTCCAAATACATGTATCCCTTTAGGAGAAAACAGAGTGAAACCTAAAAATGAAAACGGTTACTGCAAATGAACGGTTTAACCTAGAAGAACGAAACTTGGTGAGCCTAGTGGTTTTGGTGTACTGATCATTACCTGAAAGAATCATCAAGATTGGGTGAAAAAATGTTGGCTGAGATTTCAGTCAACTCTTAGTTTTTTGGTAGCTTTGCAACCCCTTTCAATTAAAGTGATTTTCGCCAGTCTCTGCTTTTGGCAACATCAACAGCAAACAAACCATAGGGATAGAACTTGAAACTGCTTTATTGTGTCAAGTTTCAAAGAGCTAGCACAAACCGTGTTTGATTTAGAGTTCCAAATACATGTATCCCTATAGGAGAAAACAGAGTGAAACCTAAAAATGAAAACGGTTACTGCAAACGAACGGTTTAACCTAGAAGAACGAAATTTGGTGAGCCAAGTGGTTTTGGTGTACTGATCATTACCTGAAAGAATCATAAAGATTGGGTGAAAAAATGTTGGCTGAGATTTCAGGAAACTCGTAGTTTTTTGGAAGCTTGGCCACCCCTTTCCATGAAAGTGATTTTTGCCAGTCTCTTCTTAGGGCTACAGCAACAGCAAACAAACCATAGAGATAGAACTTGAAACTGCTTTATTGTGTCAAGTTTAAAAGAGCTAGCACAAACCGTGTTTGCTTTAGAGTTCCAAATACATGTATTTCTATAGGAGAAAACAGAGTGAAACCTAAAAATGAAAAGGGTAACTGCAAACGAACGATTTAACCTAGAAGAACGAAATGGGGTGAGCCTAGTGGTTTTGGTGTACTGATCATTACCTGAAAGAATCATCAAGATTGGGTGAAAAAATGTTGGAGGAGATTTCAGGCAACTCGTAGTTTTTTGGAAGCTTGGCAACCCCTTTCCATGAAAGTGATTTTCGCCAGTCTCTGCTTAGGGCTACATCAACAGCAAACAAACCATAGAGATAGAACTTGAAACTGCTTTATTGTGTCAAGTTTCAAAGAGCTAGCACGAACCGTGTTTGATTTAGAGTTCCAAATACATGTATCCCTATAGGAGAAAACAGAGTCAAACCTAAAAATGAAAACGGTTACTGCAAACGAACGGTTTAACCTAGAAGAACGAAATTTGGTGAGCCAAGTGGTTTTGGTGTACTGATCATTACCTGAAAGAATCATCAAGATTGGGTGAAAAAATGTTTGCTGAGATTTCAGTCAACTCTTAGTTTTTTGGAAGCTTGGCAACCCCTTTCCATGAAAGTGATTTTCGCCAGTCTCTGCTTAGGGCTACATCAACAGCAAACAAACCATAGAGATAGAACTTGAAACTGCTTTATTGTGTCAAGTTTCAAAGAGCTAGCACAAACCGTGTTGGATTTAGAGTTCCAAATACATGTATACCTATAGGAGAAAACAGAGTGAAACCTAAAAATGAAAACGGTTACTGCAAACGAACTGTTTAACCTAAAAGAACGAAACTTGGTGAGCCTAGTGGTTTTGGTGTACTGATCCTTACCTGAAAGAATCATCAAGATTGGGTGAAAAAATGTTTGGTGAGATTTCAGGCAACTCGTAGTTTTTTGGAAGCTTGGCATCCCCTTTCCATGAAAGTGATTTTCGCCAGTCTCTGCTTAGGGCTACATCAACAGCAAACAAACCATAGAGATAGACCTGGAAACTGCTTTCTTGTGTCAAGTTTCAAAGAGCTAGCACAAACCGTGTTTGATTTAGAGTTCCAAACACATGTATCTCTATAGGAGAAAACAGAGTGAAACCTAAAAATAAAAACGGTTACTGCAAACGAATGGTTTAACTTAGAAGAAGGAAATTTGGTGAGCCAAGTGATTTTGGTGTACTCATCATTACCTGAAAGAATCATCAAGATCGGGTGAAAAAATGTTGGCTGAGATTTCAGGCAACTCGTAGTTTTTTGGAAGCTTGGCAACCCCTTTCCATGAAAGTGATTTTCGCCAGTCTCTGCTTAGGGCTACATCAAGAGAAAACAACCCATAGAGATAGACCTTGAAACTGCTTTAATGTGTCAAGTTTCAAAGAGCTAGCACAAACCGTGTTTGATTTAGAGTTACAAATACATGTATCCCTATAGGAGAAAACAGAGTGAAACCTAAAAATGAAAACGGTTACTGCAAACGAACGGTTTTACCACGAAGAACGAAATTTGGTGAGCCAAGTGGTTTTTGTTTACTGATCATTACCTGAAAGAATCATCAAGATTGGGTGAAAAAATGTTGGAGGAGATTTCAGGCAACTCGTAGTTTTTTGGAAGCTTGGCAACCCCTTTCCATGAAAGAGATTTTCGCCAGTCTCTGCTTAGGGCTACATCAACAGCAAACAAACCATAGAGATAGAACTTGAAACTGCTTTATTGTGTCAAGTTTCAAAGAGCTAGCACAAACCGTGTTTGATTTAGAGTTCCAAATACATGTATCCCTATAGGAGAAAACAGAGTGAAACCTAAAAATGAAAACGGTTACTGTGAACGAACGGTTTAACCTAGAAGAACGAAATTTGGTGAGCCAAGTGGTTTTGGTGTACTGATCATTACCTGAAAGAATCTTCAAGATTTGGTGAAAAAATGTTTGCTGAGATTTCAGTCAACTCGTAATTTTTTGGAAGCTTTGCAACCCCTTTCCATGAAAGTGATTTTCGCCAGTCTCTGCTTAGGGCTACATCAACAGCAAACAAACCATAGAGATAGAACTTGAAACTGCTTTATTGTGTCAAGTTTCAAAGAGCTAGCACAAACCGTGTTGGATTTAGAGTTCCAAATACATGTATACCTATAGGAGAAAACAGAGTGAAACCTAAAAATGAAAACGGTTACTGCAAAGGAACTGTTTAACCTAAAAGAACGAAACTTGGTGAGCCTAGTGGTTTTGGTGTACTGATCCTTACCTGAAAGAATCATCAATATTGGGTGAAAAAATGTTTGCTGAGATTTCAGGCAACTCGTAGTTTTTTGGAAGCTTGGCAACCCCTTTCCATGAAAGTGATTTTCGCCAGTCTCTGCTTAGGGCTACATCAACAGCGAACAAACCATAGAGATAGACCTGGAAACTGCTTTATTGTGTCAAGTTTCAAAGAGCTAGCACAAACCGTGTTTGATTTAGAGTTCCAAATACATGTATCCCTATAGGAGAAAACAGAGTGAAACCTAAAAATGAAAACAGTTACTTCAAACCAACGGTTTAACCTAGAAAAACGAAATTTGGTTAGCCAAGTGGTTTTGGTGTACTGATCATTACCTGAAAGAATCATCAAGATTGGGTGAAAAACTGTTAGCTGAGATTTCAGGCAACTCGTAGTTTTTTGGAAGCTTGGCAACCCCTTTCCATGAAAGTGATTTTCGCCAGTCTCTGCTTAGGGCTACATCAACAGCAAACAAACCATAGAGATAGAACTTGAAACTGCTTTATTGTGTAGAGTTTTAAAGAGCTAGCACAATCCGTGTTTGATTTAGAGTTCCAAATACATGTATCCCTATAGGAGAAAACAGTGAAACCTAAAAATGAAAACGGTTACTGCAAACGAACGGTTTAACCTAGAAGAACGAAATTTGGTGAGCCAAGTGGTTTTGGTGTACTGATCATTACCTGAAAGAATCATCAAGATTCGGTGAAAAAATGTTGGCTGAGATTTCAGGCAACTCGTAGTTTTTTGGAAGCTTGGCAACCCCTGTCCATGAAAGTGATTTTTGCCAGTCTCTGCTTAGGGCTACATCAACAGCAAACAAACCATAGACATAGAACTTAAAACTGCTTTATTGTGTCAAGTTTCAAAGAGCTAGCACAAACCGTGTTTCATTTAGAGTTCCAAATACATGTATCAGAAAGGGAGAAAACAGAGTGAAACCTAAAAATCAAAACGGTTACTGCAAACGAACGGTTTAACCTAGAAAAACGAAATTTGGTGAGTCAAGTGGTTTTGGTGTACTGATCATTACCTGAAAGAATCATCAAGATTGGGTGAAAAACTGTTAGCTGAGATTTCAGGCAACTCGTAGTTTTTTGGAAGCTTGGCAACCACTTTCCATGAAAGTGATTTTCGCCAGTCTCTTCTCAGGGCTACATCATCAGCAAACAAACCATAGAGATAGAACTTGAAACTGCTTTATTGTGTCAAGTTTCAAGGAGCTAGCACAAACCGTGTTTTATTTAGATTTCCAAATACATGTATGCCTATAGGAGAAAACAGAGTGAAACCTAAAAATGAAAACGGTTACTGCAAACGAACGGTTTAACCTAGAAGAACGAAATTTTTTTGAGCCAAGTGGTTTTGGTGTACTGATCATTACCTGAAAGAATCATCAAGATTGGGTGAAAAAATGTTGGCTGAGATTTCAGGCAACTCGTAGTTTTTTGGAAGCTTGGCAACCCCTTTCCATGAAAGTGATTTTCGCCAATCTCTGCTAAGGGCTACATCAACAGCAAATAAACCATAGAGATAGAACTTGAAACTGCTTTATTGTGTCAAGTTTCAAAGAGCTAACACAAACCGTGTTTGATTTAGAGTTCTAAATACATGTATCCCTATAGGAGAAAACAGAGTGAAACCTAAAAATGAAAACGGTTACTGCAAACGAAAGGTTTAACCTAAAAGAACAAAACTTGGTGAGCCTAGTGGTTTTGGTGTACTGATAATTACCTGAAAGAAGCATCAAGATTGGGTGAAAAAATGTTGGCTGAGATTTCAGGCAACTCGGAGTTTTTTGAAAGCTTGGCAACCCCTTTTAGTGAAAGTGATTTTAGCCACTCTCTGCTTAGGTGTACATCAACAGCAAACAAACCATAGACATAGAACTTAAAACTGCTTTATTGTGTCAAGTTTCAAAGAGCTAGCACAAACCGTGTTTGATTTAGAGTTCCAAATACATGTATCCCTAAGGGAGAAAACAGAGTGAAACCTAAAAATGAAAACAGTTACTTCAAACCAACGGTTTAACCTAGAAAAACGAAATTTGGTTAGCCAAGTGGTTTTGGTGTACTGATCATTACCTGAAAGAATCATCAAGATTGGGTGAAAAACTGTTAGCTGAGATTTCAGGCAACTCGTAGTTTTTTGGAAGCTTGGCAACCCCTTTCCATGAAAGTGATTTTCGCCAGTCTCTGCTTAGGGCTACATCAACAGCAAACAAACCATAGAGATAGAACTTGAAACTGCTTTATTGTGTAGAGTTTCAAAGAGCTAGCACAATCCGTGTTTGATTTAGAGTTCCAAATACATGTATCCCTATAGGAGAACACAGTGAAACCTAAAAATGAAAACGGTTACTGCAAACGAACGGTTTAACCTAGAAGAACCAAACTTGGTGAGCCAAGTGGTTTTGGTGTAGTGATCATTACCTGAAAGAATCATCAAGTTCGGTGAAAAAATGTTGGCTGAGATTTCAGGCAACTCGTAGTTTTTTGGAAGCTTGGCAACCCCTGTCCATGAAAGTGATTTTTGCCAGTCTCTGCTTAGGGCTACATCAACAGCAAACAAACCATAGACATAGAACTTAAAACTGCTTTATTGTGTCAAGTTTCAAAGAGCTAGCACAAACCGTGTTTCATTTAGAGTTCCAAATACATGTATCCCAAAGGGAGAAAACAGAGTGAAACCTAAAAATCAAAACGGTTACTGCAAACGAACGGTTTAACCTAGAAAAACGAAATTTGGTGAGTCAAGTGGTTTTGGTGTACTGATCATTACCTGAAAGAATCATCAAGATTGGGTGAAAAACTGTTAGCTGAGATTTCAGGCAACTCGTAGTTTTTTGGAAGCTTGGCAACCACTTTCATTGAAAGTGATTTTCGCCAGTCTCTTCTCAGGGCTACATCATCAGCAAACAAACCATAGAGATAGAACTTGAAACTGCTTTATTGTGTCAAGTTTCAAGGAGCTAGCACAAACCGTGTTTTATTTAGATTTCCAAATACATGTATGACTATAGGAGAAAACAGAGTGAAACCTAAAAATGAAAACGGTTACTGCAAACGAACGGTTTAACCTAGAAGAATGAAATTTGGTGAGCCCAGTGGTTTTTCTGTACTGATCATTACCTGAAAGAATCATCAAGATTGGGTGAAAAAATGTTTGCTGAGATTTCAGGCAACTCGTAGTTTTTTGGAAGCTTGGCAACCCCTTTTCATGAAAGTGATTTTCGCCACTCTCTGCTTAGGGCTATATCAACAGCAAACAAACCATGGAGAGAGATATTGAAACTGCTTTATTGTGTCAAGTTTCAAAGAGCTAGCACAAACCGTGTTTGATTTAGAGTTCCAAATACATGTATCCCTATTGGAGAAAACAGAGTGAAACCTAAAAATGAAAACGGTTACTGCAAACGAACGGTTTAACCTAGAATAACGAAATTTGGTGAGCCAAGTGGTTTTGGTGTACTGATCATTACCTGAAAGAATCATCAAGATTGGGTGTAAAAATGTTGGCTGAGATTTCAGGCAACTCGTAGTTTTTTGGAAGCTTGGCAACCCCTTTCCATGAAAGTGATTTTCGCCAGTCTCTGCTTAGGGCTACATCAACAGCAAACAAACCATAGAGATAGAACTTGAAACTGCTTTATTGTGTCAAGTTTCAAAGAGCAAGCATATACCGTGTTTGATTTAGAGTTCCAAATACATGTATCCCTATAGGAGAAAACAGAGTGAAACCTAAAAATGAAAACGGTTACTGCAAAAGAACGGTTTAACCTAGAAGAACGAAATTTGGTGAGCCAAGTGGTTTTGGTGTACTGATCATTACCTGAAAGAATCATCAAGATTGGGTGTAAAAATGTTGGCTGAGATTTCAGGCAACTCGTAGTTTTTTGGAAGCTTGGCAACCCCTTTCCATGAAAGGGATTTTCGCCAGTCTCTGCTTAGGGCTACATCAACAGCAAACAAACCATAGAGATAGAACTTGAAACTGCTTTATTGTGTCAAGTTTCAAAGAGCAAGCATATACCGTGTTTTATTTAGAGTTCCAAATACATGTATCCCTATAGGAGAAAACAGAGTGAAACCTAAAAATGAAAACGGTTACTGCCAACGAACGGTTTAACCTAGAAGAATGAAATTTGGTGAGCCCAGTGGTTTTGCTGTACTGATCATTACCTGAAAGAATCATCAAGATTGGGTGAAAAAATGTTTGCTGAGATTTCAGGCAACTCGTAGTTTTTTGGAAGCTTGGCAACCCCTTTTCATGAAAGTGATTTTCGCCACTCTCTGCTTAGGGCTATATCAACAGCAAACAAACCATGGAGAGAGATATTGAAACTGTTTTATTGTGTCAAGTTTCAAAGAGCTAGCACAAACCGTGTTTGATTTAGAGTTCCAAATACATGTATCCCTATATGAGAAAACAGACTGAAACCTAAAAATAAAAACGGTTACTGCAAACGAACGGTTTAACCTAGAAGAACGAAATTTGGTGAGCCAAGTGGTTTTGGTGTACTGATAATTACCTGAAAGAATCATCAAGATTGGGTGAAAAAATGTTGGCTGAGATTTCAGGCAACTCGTAGTTTTTTGGAAGCTTGGCTACCCCTTTCCATGAAAGTGATTTTCGCCAGTCTCTGCTTAGGGCTACATCAACAGCAAACAAACCATAGAGATAGAACTTGAAACTGCTTTATTGTGTCAAGTTTCAAAGAGCTAGCACAAACCGTGTTTAATGTAGAGTTCCAAATACATGTATCCCTATAGGAGAAAACCGAGTGAAACCTAAAAATGAAAACGGTTACTGCAAACGAACGGCTTAACCTAGAAGAACGAAATTTGGTGAGTCAAGTGGTTTTGGTGTACTGATCATTACCTGAAAGGATCTTGAATATTGGGTCAAAAAATGTTGGCTGACATTTCAGGCAACACGTAGTTTTTTGGAAGCTTGGCAACCCCTTTCCATGAAAGTGATTTTCGCCAGTCTCTTCTTAGGGTTACATCAACAGCAAACAAACCATACAGACAGAACTTGAAACTGCTTTATTGTGCCAAGTTTCAAATAGCTAGCACAAACCGTGTTTGATTTAGAGTTCCAAATACATGTATCCCTATATGAGAAAACAGACTGAAGCCTAAAAACGAAAACTGTTACTGCAAACGAATCGTTTAACCTAGAAGAACGAAATTTGGTGAGCCAAGTGGTTTTGGTGTACTGATGATTACCTGAAAGAATCATCAAGATTGGGTGTAAAAATGTTGGCTGAGATTTCAGGCAAATCGTAGTTTTTTGGTAGCTTGGCAACCCCTTTACATTAAAGTGATTTTCGCCAGTCTCTGCTTAGGGCTACTAAACAGCAAACAAACCATAGAGATAGAACTTGTAACTGCTTTATTTTGTCAAGTTTCAAAGAGCTAGCACATACCGTGTTTGATTTAAAGTTCTAAATACATGTATCCCTATAGGAGAAAACAGAGTGAAACCTAAAAATGAAAACGGTTACTGCAAACGAACGGTTTAACCTAGAAGAACGAAATTTGGTGAGCCAAGTGGTTTTGGTGTACTGATCATTACCTGAAAGAATCATCAAGATTGGGTGAAATAATGTTGGCTGAGATTTCAGGAAACTCGTAGTTTCTTAAAAGCTTGGCAACCCCTTTCCATGAAAGTGATTTTCGACACTCTCTGCTTAGGACTACATCAACAGCAAACAAACCATAGAGATAGAACTTGAAACTGCTTTATTGTGTCAAGTTTCAAAGAGCTATCACAAACCGTGTTTAATGTAGAGTTTCAAATACATGTATCCCTATAGGAGAAAACAGAGTGAAACCTAAAAATGAAAACGGTTACTGCAAACGAACGGTTTAACCTAGAAGAACGAACTTTGGTTAGCCAAGTGGTTTTGGTGTACTGATCATTACCTGAAAGAATCTTGAAGATTTTCTCAAAAAATGTTGGCTGACATTTCAGGCAACTCGTAGTTTTTTGGAAGCATGGCAACCCCATTCCATGAAAGTGATTTTCGCCAGTCTCTGCTTAGGGCTACATCAACAGCAAACAAACCATAGAAAGAGAACTTGAAACTGCTTTCTTGTGTCAAGTTTCAAAGAGCTAGCACAAACCGTGTTTGATTCAGAGTTCCAAATACATGTATCCCTATAGGAGAAAACAGAGTGAAACCTAAAAATGAAAATGGTGATTGCAAACGAACGGTTTTACCAAGAAGAACGAAATTTGGTGAGCCAAGTGGTTTTTGTGTACTGGTCATTACCTGAAAGAATCATCAAGATTGGGTGAAAAAATGTTTGCTGAGATTTCAGGCAATTCGTAGTTTTTTGGAAGCTTGGCAACCCTTTTCCATGAAACTGATTTTCGCCAGTCTCTGCTTAGGGCTACATAAACAGCAAACAAACCATAGAGATAGAACTTGAAACTGCTTTATTGTGTCAAGTTTCAAACACTTAGAAAAAACCGTGTTTGATTTAGAGTTCCAAATACATGTATCTCTATAGGAGAAAAAAGAGTGAAAGTTAAAAATGAAAACGGTTACTGCAAACGAACGGTTTAACCTAGAAGAACGAAATTTGGTGACCAACTGGTTTTGGTGTACTGATCATTACCAGAAAGAATCATCAAGATTGGGTGAAAAAATGTTTGCTGAGATTACAGGCAACTCGTAGTTTTTTGGAAGCTTGGCAACCCCTTTCCATGAAAGTGATTTTCGCCAGTCTCTGCTTAGAGCTACATCAACAGCAAACAAACCATAGAGATAGAACTTGAAACTGCTTTATTATGTCAAGTTGCAAAGAGCTAGCACAAACCGTGTTTGATTTAGAGTTCCAAATACATGTATCTCTATAGGAGAAAACAGAGTGAAACCTAAAAATGGAAACGGTTACTGCAAACGAACGGTTTAACCTAGAAGAACGAAATTTGGTGAGCCAAGTGGTTTTGTTTTACTGATCATTACCTGAAAGAATCATCAAGATTGGGTGAAAAAATATTTGCTGAGATTTCAGACAACTCGTAGTCTTTTGGAAGCTTGGCAACCATTTCCATGAAAGTGATGTTCGCCAGTCTCTGCTTAGGGCTACATCAACAGCAAACAAACGATAGAGATAGAACTTGAAACTGCTTTATTATGTCAAGTTTCAAAGAGCTAGCACAAACAGTGTTTGATTTAGAGTTCCAAATACATGTATCCCTATAGGAGAAAACAGAGTGAAACCTAAAAATGAAAACGGTTAATACAAACGAACGGTTTAACCTAGAAAAACAAAATTTGGTGAGCCAAGTGGTTTTGGTGTACTTATCATTAACTGAAAGAATCATCAAGATTGGGAGAAAAAATGTTTGCTGAGATTTCAGGCAACTCATAGTTTTTTTGAAGCTTGGCAACCCCTTTCCATGAAAGTGATTTTCGCCAGTCACTGCTTAGGTCTACATCAACAGCAAACAAATCATAGAGATACAACTTGAAACTGCTTTATTGTGTCAAGTTTCAAAGAGCTAGCACAAACCGTATTTGATTTAGAGTTCCAAATATATGTATCCCTATAGGAGAAAACAGAGTGAAACCTAAAAATGAAAACGGTTACTGGAAACGAACGGTTTAACCTGGAAGAACAAAATTTGGTGAGCCAAGTGGTTTTGGTGTACTGATAATTACCTGAAAGAATCATCAAGATTGGGTGAAAAAATGTTGGCTGAGATTTCAGGCAACTCGTAGTTTTTTGGAAGCTTGGCTACCCCTATCCATGAAAGTGATTTTCGCCAGTCTCTGCTTAGGGCTACATCAACAGCAAACAAACCATAGAGATAGAACTTGAAACTGCTTTATTGTGTCAAGTTTCAAAGAGCTAGCACAAAACGTGTTTAATGTAGAGTTCCAAATACATGTATCCCTATAGGAGAAAACCGAGTGAAACCTAAAAATGAAAATGGTTACTGCAAACGAACGGCTTAACCTAGAAGAACGAAATTTGGTGAGTCAAGTGGTTTTGGTGTACTGATCATTACCTGATAGGATCTTCAATATTGGGTCAAAAAATGTTGGCTGACATTTCAGGCAACACGTAGTTTTTTGGAAGCTTGGCAACCCCTTTCCATGAAAGTGATTTTCGCCAGTCTCTTCTTAGGGTTACATCAACAGCAAACAAACCATACAGACAGAACTTGAAACTGCTTTATTGTGCCAAGTTTCAAATAGCTAGCACAAACCGTGTTTGATTTAGAGTTCCAAATACATGTATCCCTATATGAGAAAACAGACTGAAGCCTAAAAACGAAAACTGTTACTGCAAACGAATCGTTTAACCTAGAAGAACGAAATTTGGTGAGCCAAGTAGTTTTGGTGTACTGATCATTACCTGCTAGAATTATCAAGATTGGGTGAAAAAATCTTTGCTGAGATTTCAGGCAACTCGTAGTTTTTTGGAAGCTTGGCAACCCCTTTCCATGAAAGTGATTTTCGCCAGTCTCTGCTTAGGACTACATCAACAGCAAACAAACCATAGAGATAGAACTTGTAACTGCTTTATTTTGTCAAGTTTCAAAGAGCTAGCACATACCGTGTTTGATTTAAAGTTCTAAATACATGTATCCCTATAGGAGAAAACAGAGTGAAACCTAAAAATGAAAACGGTTACTGCAAACGAACGGTTTAACCTAGAAGAACGAAATTTGGTGAGCCAAGTGGTTTTGGTGTACTGATCATTACCTGAAAGAATCATCAAGATTGGGTGAAATAATGTTGGCTGAGATTTCAGGAAACTCGTAGTTTCTTAAAAGCTTGGCAACCCCTTTCCATGAAAGTGATTTTCGACACTCTCTGCTTAGGACTACATCAACAGCAAACAAACCATAGAGATAGAACTTGAAACTGCTTTATTGTGTCAAGTTTCAAAGAGCTATCACAAACCGTGTTTAATGTAGAGTTTCAAATACATGTATCCCTATAGGAGAAAACAGAGTGAAACCTAAAAATGAAAACGGTTACTGCAAACGAACGGTTTAACCTAGAAGAACGAACTTTGGTTAGCCAAGTGGTTTTGGTGTACTGATCATTACCTGAAAGAATCTTGAAGATTTTCTCAAAAAATGTTGGCTGACATTTCAGGCAACTCGTAGTTTTTTGGAAGCATGGCAACCCCATTCCATGAAAGTGATTTTCGCCAGTCTCTGCTTAGGGCTACATCAACAGCAAACAAACCATAGAAAGAGAACTTGAAACTGCTTTCTTGTGTCAAGTTTCAAAGAGCTAGCACAAACCGTGTTTGATTCAGAGTTCCAAATACATGTATCCCTATAGGAGAAAACAGAGTGAAACCTAAAAATGAAAACGGTGATTGCAAACGAACGGTTTTACCTAGAAGAACGAAATTTGGTGAGCCAAGTGGTTTTTGTGTACTGGTCATTACCTGAAAGAATCATCAATATTGGGTGAAAAAATGTTTGCTGAGATTTCAGGCAATTCGTAGTTTTTTGGAAGCTTGGCAACCCTTTTCCATGAAACTGATTTTCGCCAGTCTCTGCTTAGGGCTACATAAACAGCAAACAAACCATAGAGATAGAACTTGAAACTGCTTTATTGTGTCAAGTTTCAAACACTTAGAAAAAACCGTGTTTGATTTAGAGTTCCAAATACATGTATCTCTATAGGAGAAAAAAGAGTGAAAGTTAAAAATGAAAACGGTTACTGCAAACGAACGGTTTAACCTAGAAGAACGAAATTTGGTGACCAACTGGTTTTGGTGTACTGATCATTACCAGAAAGAATCATCAAGATTGGGTGAAAAAATGTTTGCTGAGATTACAGGCAACTCGTAGTTTTTTGGAAGCTTGGCAACCCCTTTCCATGAAAGTGATTTTCGCCAGTCTCTGCTTAGAGCTACATCAACAGCAAACAATCCATAGAGATAGAACTTGAAACTGCTTTATTATGTCAAGTTGCAAAGAGCTAGCACAAACCGTGTTTGATTTAGAGTTCCAAATACATGTATCTCTATAGGAGAAAACAGAGTGAAACCTAAAAATGAAAACGGTTAATACAAACGAACGGTTTAACCTAGAAAAACAAAATTTGGTGAGCCAAGTGGTTTTGGTGTACTTATCATTAACTGAAAGAATCATCAAGATAGGGAGAAAAAATGATTGCTGAGATTTCAGGCAACTCATAGTTTTTTTGAAGCTTGGCAACCCCTTTCCATGAAAGTGATTTTCGCCAGTCACTGCTTAGGGCTACATCAACAGCAAACAAATCATAGAGATAGAACTTGAAACTGCTTTATTGTGTCAAGTTTCAAAGAGCTAGCACAAACCGTATTTGATTTAGAGTTCCAAATACATGTATCCCTATAGGAGAAAACAGAGTGAAACCTAAAAATGAAAACGCTTACTGGAAACGAACGGTTTAACCTGGAAGAACAAAATTTGGTGAGCCAAGTGGTTTTGGTGTACTGATCATTACCTGAAAGAATCATCAAGATTGGGTGGAAAAATGTTTGCTGAGATTTCAGGCAACTCGTAGTTTTTTGGAAGTTTGGCATCACCTTTCCATGAAAATGATTTTCGCCAGTCTCTGCTTAGGGCTACAACAACAGCAAACAAATCATAGAGATAGAACTTGAAACTGCTTTATTGTTTCAAGTTTCAAAGAGCTAGCACAAACCGTGTTTGATTTAGAGTTCCAAATACATGTATGCCTATAGGAGAAAACAGAGTGAAACCTAAAAATGAAAACGGTTACTGCAAAAGAACGGTTTAACCTAGAAGAACGAAATTTGGTGAGCCAAGTGGTTTTGGTGTACTGATCATTACCTGAAAGAATCATCAAGATTGGGTGTAAAAATGTTGGCTGAGATTTCAGGCAACTCGTAGTTTTTTGGAAGCTTGGCAACCCCTTTCCATGAAAGGGATTTTCGCCAGTCTCTGCTTAGGGCTACATCAACAGCAAACAAACCATAGAGATAGAACTTGAAACTGCTTTATTGTGTCAAGTTTCAAAGAGCAAGCATATACCGTGTTTTATTTAGAGTTCCAAATACATGTATCCCTATAGGAGAAAACAGAGTGAAACCTAAAAATGAAAACGGTTACTGCAAACGAACGGTTTAACCTAGAAGAATGAAATTTGGTGAGCCCAGTGGTTTTGCTGTACTGATCATTACCTGAAAGAATCATCAAGATTGGGTGAAAAAATGTTTGCTGAGATTTCAGGCAACTCGTAGTTTTTTGGAAGCTTGGCAACCCCTTTTCATGAAAGTGATTTTCGCCACTCTCTGCTTAGGGCTATATCAACAGCAAACAAACCATGGAGAGAGATATTGAAACTGCTTTATTGTGTCAAGTTTCAAAGAGCTAGCACAAACCGTGTTTGATTTAGAGTTCCAAATACATGTATCCCTATATGAGAAAACAGACTGAAACCTAAAAATAAAAACGGTTACTGCAAACGAACGGTTTAACCTAGAAGAACGAAATTTGGTGAGCCAAGTGGTTTTGGTGTACTGATAATTACCTGAAAGAATCATCAAGATTGGGTGAAAAAATGTTGGCTGAGATTTCAGGCAACTCGTAGTTTTTTGGAAGCTTGGCTACCCCTTTCCATGAAAGTGATTTTCGCCAGTCTCTGCTTAGGGCTACATCAACAGCAAACAAACCATAGAGATAGAACTTGAAACTGCTTTATTGTGTCAAGTTTCAAAGAGCTAGCACAAACCGTGTTTAATGTAGAGTTCCAAATACATGTATCCCTATAGGAGAAAACCGAGTGAAACCTAAAAATGAAAACGGTTACTGCAAACGAACGGCTTAACCTAGAAGAACGAAATTTGGTGAGTCAAGTGGTTTTGGTGTACTGATCATTACCTGAAAGGATCTTGAATATTGGGTCAAAAAATGTTGGCTGACATTTCAGGCAACACGTAGTTTTTTGGAAGCTTGGCAACCCCTTTCCATGAAAGTGATTTTCGCCAGTCTCTTCTTAGGGTTACATCAACAGCAAACAAACCATACAGACAGAACTTGAAACTGCTTTATTGTGCCAAGTTTCAAATAGCTAGCACAAACCGTGTTTGATTTAGAGTTCCAAATACATGTATCCCTATATGAGAAAACAGACTGAAGCCTAAAAACGAAAACTGTTACTGCAAACGAATCGTTTAACCTAGAAGAACGAAATTTGGTGAGCCAAGTGGTTTTGGTGTACTGATGATTACCTGAAAGAATCATCAAGATTGGGTGTAAAAATGTTGGCTGAGATTTCAGGCAAATCGTAGTTTTTTGGTAGCTTGGCAACCCCTTTACATTAAAGTGATTTTCGCCAGTCTCTGCTTAGGGCTACTAAACAGCAAACAAACCATAGAGATAGAACTTGTAACTGCTTTATTTTGTCAAGTTTCAAAGAGCTAGCACATACCGTGTTTGATTTAAAGTTCTAAATACATGTATCCCTATAGGAGAAAACAGAGTGAAACCTAAAAATGAAAACGGTTACTGCAAACGAACGGTTTAACCTAGAAGAACGAAATTTGGTGAGCCAAGTGGTTTTGGTGTACTGATCATTACCTGAAAGAATCATCAAGATTGGGTGAAATAATGTTGGCTGAGATTTCAGGAAACTCGTAGTTTCTTAAAAGCTTGGCAACCCCTTTCCATGAAAGTGATTTTCGACACTCTCTGCTTAGGACTACATCAACAGCAAACAAACCATAGAGATAGAACTTGAAACTGCTTTATTGTGTCAAGTTTCAAAGAGCTATCACAAACCGTGTTTAATGTAGAGTTTCAAATACATGTATCCCTATAGGAGAAAACAGAGTGAAACCTAAAAATGAAAACGGTTACTGCAAACGAACGGTTTAACCTAGAAGAACGAACTTTGGTTAGCCAAGTGGTTTTGGTGTACTGATCATTACCTGAAAGAATCTTGAAGATTTTCTCAAAAAATGTTGGCTGACATTTCAGGCAACTCGTAGTTTTTTGGAAGCATGGCAACCCCATTCCATGAAAGTGATTTTCGCCAGTCTCTGCTTAGGGCTACATCAACAGCAAACAAACCATAGAAAGAGAACTTGAAACTGCTTTCTTGTGTCAAGTTTCAAAGAGCTAGCACAAACCGTGTTTGATTCAGAGTTCCAAATACATGTATCCCTATAGGAGAAAACAGAGTGAAACCTAAAAATGAAAATGGTGATTGCAAACGAACGGTTTTACCAAGAAGAACGAAATTTGGTGAGCCAAGTGGTTTTTGTGTACTGGTCATTACCTGAAAGAATCATCAAGATTGGGTGAAAAAATGTTTGCTGAGATTTCAGGCAATTCGTAGTTTTTTGGAAGCTTGGCAACCCTTTTCCATGAAACTGATTTTCGCCAGTCTCTGCTTAGGGCTACATAAACAGCAAACAAACCATAGAGATAGAACTTGAAACTGCTTTATTGTGTCAAGTTTCAAACACTTAGAAAAAACCGTGTTTGATTTAGAGTTCCAAATACATGTATCTCTATAGGAGAAAAAAGAGTGAAAGTTAAAAATGAAAACGGTTACTGCAAACGAACGGTTTAACCTAGAAGAACGAAATTTGGTGACCAACTGGTTTTGGTGTACTGATCATTACCAGAAAGAATCATCAAGATTGGGTGAAAAAATGTTTGCTGAGATTACAGGCAACTCGTAGTTTTTTGGAAGCTTGGCAACCCCTTTCCATGAAAGTGATTTTCGCCAGTCTCTGCTTAGAGCTACATCAACAGCAAACAAACCATAGAGATAGAACTTGAAACTGCTTTATTATGTCAAGTTGCAAAGAGCTAGCACAAACCGTGTTTGATTTAGAGTTCCAAATACATGTATCTCTATAGGAGAAAACAGAGTGAAACCTAAAAATGGAAACGGTTACTGCAAACGAACGGTTTAACCTAGAAGAACGAAATTTGGTGAGCCAAGTGGTTTTGTTTTACTGATCATTACCTGAAAGAATCATCAAGATTGGGTGAAAAAATATTTGCTGAGATTTCAGACAACTCGTAGTCTTTTGGAAGCTTGGCAACCATTTCCATGAAAGTGATGTTCGCCAGTCTCTGCTTAGGGCTACATCAACAGCAAACAAACCATAGAGATAGAACTTGAAACTGCTTTATTATGTCAAGTTTCAAAGAGCTAGCACAAACAGTGTTTGATTTAGAGTTCCAAATACATGTATCCCTATAGGAGAAAACAGAGTGAAACCTAAAAATGAAAACGGTTAATACAAACGAACGGTTTAACCTAGAAAAACAAAATTTGGTGAGCCAAGTGGTTTTGGTGTACTTATCATTAACTGAAAGAATCATCAAGATTGGGAGAAAAAATGTTTGCTGAGATTTCAGGCAACTCATAGTTTTTTTGAAGCTTGGCAACCCCTTTCCATGAAAGTGATTTTCGCCAGTCACTGCTTAGGTCTACATCAACAGCAAACAAATCATAGAGATACAACTTGAAACTGCTTTATTGTGTCAAGTTTCAAAGAGCTAGCACAAACCGTATTTGATTTAGAGTTCCAAATATATGTATCCCTATAGGAGAAAACAGAGTGAAACCTAAAAATGAAAACGGTTACTGGAAACGAACGGTTTAACCTGGAAGAACAAAATTTGGTGAGCCAAGTGGTTTTGGTGTACTGATAATTACCTGAAAGAATCATCAAGATTGGGTGAAAAAATGTTGGCTGAGATTTCAGGCAACTCGTAGTTTTTTGGAAGCTTGGCTACCCCTATCCATGAAAGTGATTTTCGCCAGTCTCTGCTTAGGGCTACATCAACAGCAAACAAACCATAGAGATAGAACTTGAAACTGCTTTATTGTGTCAAGTTTCAAAGAGCTAGCACAAAACGTGTTTAATGTAGAGTTCCAAATACATGTATCCCTATAGGAGAAAACCGAGTGAAACCTAAAAATGAAAACGGTTACTGCAAACGAACGGCTTAACCTAGAAGAACGAAATTTGGTGAGTCAAGTGGTTTTGGTGTACTGATCATTACCTGATAGGATCTTGAATATTGGGTCAAAAAATGTTGGCTGACATTTCAGGCAACACGTAGTTTTTGGAAGCTTGGCAACCCCTTTCCATGAAAGTGATTTTCGCCAGTCTCTTCTTAGGGTTACATCAACAGCAAACAAACCATACAGACAGAACTTGAAACTGCTTTATTGTGCCAAGTTTCAAATAGCTAGCACAAACCGTGTTTGATTTAGAGTTCCAAATACATGTATCCCTATATGAGAAAACAGACTGAAGCCTAAAAACGAAAACTGTTACTGCAAACGAATCGTTTAACCTAGAAGAACGAAATTTGGTGAGCCAAGTAGTTTTGGTGTACTGATCATTACCTGCTAGAATTATCAAGATTGGGTGAAAAAATCTTTGCTGAGATTTCAGGCAACTCGTAGTTTTTTGGAAGCTTGGCAACCCCTTTCCATGAAAGTGATTTTCGCCAGTCTCTGCTTAGGACTACATCAACAGCAAACAAACCATAGAGATAGAACTTGTAACTGCTTTATTTTGTCAAGTTTCAAAGAGCTAGCACATACCGTGTTTGATTTAAAGTTCTAAATACATGTATCCCTATAGGAGAAAACAGAGTGAAACCTAAAAATGAAAACGGTTACTGCAAACGAACGGTTTAACCTAGAAGAACGAAATTTGGTGAGCCAAGTGGTTTTGGTGTACTGATCATTACCTGAAAGAATCATCAAGATTGGGTGAAATAATGTTGGCTGAGATTTCAGGAAACTCGTAGTTTCTTAAAAGCTTGGCAACCCCTTTCCATGAAAGTGATTTTCGACACTCTCTGCTTAGGACTACATCAACAGCAAACAAACCATAGAGATAGAACTTGAAACTGCTTTATTGTGTCAAGTTTCAAAGAGCTATCACAAACCGTGTTTAATGTAGAGTTTCAAATACATGTATCCCTATAGGAGAAAACAGAGTGAAACCTAAAAATGAAAACGGTTACTGCAAACGAACGGTTTAACCTAGAAGAACGAACTTTGGTTAGCCAAGTGGTTTTGGTGTACTGATCATTACCTGAAAGAATCTTGAAGATTTTCTCAAAAAATGTTGGCTGACATTTCAGGAAACTCGTAGTTTTTTGGAAGCATGGCAACCCCATTCCATGAAAGTGATTTTCGCCAGTCTCTGCTTAGGGCTACATCAACAGCAAACAAACCATAGAAAGAGAACTTGAAACTGCTTTCTTGTGTCAAGTTTCAAAGAGCTAGCACAAACCGTGTTTGATTCAGAGTTCCAAATACATGTATCCCTATAGGAGAAAACAGAGTGAAACCTAAAAATGAAAACGGTGATTGCAAACGAACGGTTTTACCTAGAAGAACGAAATTTGGTGAGCCAAGTGGTTTTTGTGTACTGGTCATTACCTGAAAGAATCATCAATATTGGGTGAAAAAATGTTTGCTGAGATTTCAGGCAATTCGTAGTTTTTTGGAAGCTTGGCAACCCTTTTCCATGAAACTGATTTTCGCCAGTCTCTGCTTAGGGCTACATAAACAGCAAACAAACCATAGAGATAGAACTTGAAAACTGCTTTATTGTGTCAAGTTTCAAACACTAGAAAAAACCGTGTTTGATTTAGAGTTCCAAATACATGTATCTCTATAGGAGAAAAAAGAGTGAAAGTTAAAAATGAAAACGGTTACTGCAAACGAACGGTTTAACCTAGAAGAACGAAATTTGGTGACCAACTGGTTTTGGTGTACTGATCATTACCAGAAAGAATCATCAAGATTGGGTGAAAAAATGTTTGCTGAGATTACAGGCAACTCGTAGTTTTTTGGAAGCTTGGCAACCCCTTTCCATGAAAGTGATTTTCGCCAGTCTCTGCTTAGAGCTACATCAACAGCAAACAATCCATAGAGATAGAACTTGAAACTGCTTTATTATGTCAAGTTGCAAAGAGCTAGCACAAACCGTGTTTGATTTAGAGTTCCAAATACATGTATCTCTATAGGAGAAAACAGAGTGAAACCTAAAAATGAAAACGGTTAATACAAACGAACGGTTTAACCTAGAAAAACAAAATTTGGTGAGCCAAGTGGTTTTGGTGTACTTATCATTAACTGAAAGAATCATCAAGATTGGGAGAAAAAATGTTTGCTGAGATTTCAGGCAATTCGTAGTTTTTTGGAAGCTTGGCAACCCTTTTCCATGAAACTGATTTTCGCCAGTCTCTGCTTAGGGCTACATAAACAGCAAACAAATCATAGAGATAGAACTTGAAACTGCTTTATTGTGTCAAGTTTCAAAGAGCTAGCACAAACCGTATTTGATTTAGAGTTCCAAATACATGTATCCCTATAGGAGAAAACAGAGTGAAACCTAAAAATGAAAACGGTTACTGGAAACGAACGGTTTAACCTGGAAGAACAAAATTTGGTGAGCCAAGTGGTTTTGGTGTACTGATCATTACCTGAAAGAATCATCAAGATTGGGTGGAAAAATGTTTGCTGAGATTTCAGGCAACTCGTAGTTTTTTGGAAGTTTGGCATCACCTTTCCATGAAAATGATTTTCGCCAGTCTCTGCTTAGGGCTACAACAACAGCAAACAAATCATAGAGATAGAACTTGAAACTGCTTTATTGTTTCAAGTTTCAAAGAGCTAGCACAAACCGTGTTTGATTTAGAGTTCCAAATACATGTATGCCTATAGGAGAAAACAGAGTGAAACCTAAAAATGAAAAAGGTTACTGCAAACGAACGGTTTAACCAAGAAGAACGAAATTTGGTGAGCCAAGTGGTTTTGGTGTACTGATCATTACCTGAAAGAATCATCAAGATTGGGTGAAAAAATGTTTGCTGAGATTTCAGGAAACTCGTAGTTATTTGGAAGCTTGGCAACCCCTTTCCATGAAAGTGATTTTCGCCAGTCTCTGCTTAGGGCTACATCAACAGCAAACAAACCATAGAGATAGAACTTGAAACTAATTTATTGTGTCAAGTTTCAAACACTCAACACAAACCGTGTTTGATTTAGAGTTCCAAATACATGTATCCCTATAGGAGAAAACAGAGTGAAACCTAAAAATGAAAACGGTTACTGCAAACGAACGGTTTAACCTAGAAGAACGAAATTTGGTGAGCCAAGTGGTTTTGGGGTACTGATCATTACCTGAAAGAAACATAAAAATTGTTTGAAAAAATGTTTGCTGAGATTTCAGGTAACTCGAAGTTTTTTGGAAGCTTGGCAACCCCTTTCCATGAAAGTGATTTTCGACAGTCTCTTCTTAGGGCTACATCAACAGCAAACAAACCATAGAGATAGAACTTGAAACTGCTTTATTGTGTCAAGTTTCAAAGAGCTAGCACAAACCGTGTTTGATTTACAGTTCCAAATACATGTATCCCTATAGGAGAAAACAGAGTGAAACCTAAAAATGAAAACGGTTACTGCAAACGAACGGTTTAACCGAGAAGAACGAAATTTGGTGAGCCAAGTGGTTTTGGTGTACTGATCATTACCTGAAAGAATCATCAAGATTGGGTGAAAAAATGTTTGCTGAGATTTCAGGCAACTCGTAGTTTTTTGGAAGCTTGGCAACCCCTTTCAATGAAAGTGATTTTCCTCAGTCTCTGCTTAGGGCTACATCAACAGCAAACAAACCATACCGATAGAACTTGAAACTGCTTTATTGTGTCAAGTTTCAAAGAGCTAGCAGAAACCTGATTTAGAGTTATAAATACATATATCCCTATAGGAGAAAACATAGTGAAACCTAAAAATGAAAACGGTTACTGCAAACGAACGGTTTAACCTAGAAAAACGAAATTTAGTGAGCCAACTGGTTTTGGTGTACCACTGATTACCTGAAATTATCATCAAGATTGGGCGAAAATATGTTTGCTGAGATTTCACGCAACTCGTAGTTTTTTCGAAGCTTGGCAACCCCTTTCCTTGAAAGTGATTTTCGCCAGTCTCTGCTTAGGGCTACATCAACAGCAAACAAACCATAAAGATAGAACTTGAAACTGCTTTATTGTGTCAAGTTTCAAAGAGCTACAACAAACCGTGTTTGATTTAGAGTTCCAAATACATGTATCCCTATAGGAGAAAACACTGAAACCTAAAAATGAAAACGGTTACTGCAAACGAATGGTGTAACCGAGAAGAACGAAATTTGGTGAGCCAAGTGGTTTTGGTGTACTGATCATTACCTGAAAGAATCCTAAAGATTGGGTGAAAAAATGTTTGCTGAGATTTCAGGCAACTCGTAGTTTTTTGGAAGCTTGGCAACCCCTTTCCATGAAAGTGATTTTCGCCAGTCTCTGCTTAGGGCTACATCAACAGCAAACAAACCATAGAGATAGAACATGAAACTGCTTTATTGTGTCAAGTTCAAACACTTAGAACAAACCGTGTTTGATTTAGAGTTCCAAATACATGTATCCCTATAGGAGAAAAAAGAGTGAAACCTAAAAATGAAAACGGTTACTGCAAACGAACGGTTTAACCTAGAAGAACGAAATTTGGTGACCAACTGGTTTTGGTGTACTGATCATTACCTGAAAGAATCATCAAGATTGGGTGAAAAAATGTTTGCTGAGATTTCAGGAAACTCGTAGATTTTGGAAGCTTGGCAACCCCTTTCCATAAAAGTGATTTTCGCCAGTCTCTGCTTAGGGCTACATCAACAGCAAACAAACCATAGAGATAGAACTTGAAACTGCTTTATTGTGTCAAGTTTCAAAGAGCTAGCACAAACCGTGTTTGATTTAGAGTTCCAAATACATGTATCACTATAGGAGAAAACAGAGTGAAACCTAAAATTGAAAACGGTTACTGCAAACGAATGGTTTAACCGAGAAGAATGAAATTTTGTGAGCCAAGTGGTTTTGGTGTACTGATCATTACCTGAAAGAATCCTCAAGATTGGGTGAAAAAATGTTTGCTGAGATTTCAGGCAACTCGTAGTTTTTTGGAAGCTTGGCAACCCCTTTCCATGAAAGTGATTTTCGAGAGTCTCTTCTTAGGGCTACATCAACAGCAAACAAACCATAGAGATACAACTTGAAACTGCTTTATTGTGTCAAGTTTCAAAGAGCTAGCACAAACCGTGTTTGATTTAGAGTTCCAAATACATGTATTTGTATAGGAGAAAACACAATGAAACCAAAAAATGAAAACGGTTACTGCAAACGAACGGTTTAACCTAGAAGAACGAAATTTGGTGAGCCAAGTGGTTTTGGTGTACTGATCATTACCTGAAAGAATCATCAAGATTGGGTGAAAAAATGTTGGCTGAGATTTCAGGCAACTCGTAGTTTTTTTGAAGCTTGGCAACCCCTTTCCATGAAAGTGATTTTCGCCAGTCTCTGCTTAGGGCTACATCAACAGCAAACAAACCATAGAGATAGAACTTGAAACTGCTTTATTGTGTTAAGTTTCAAAGAGCTACCACAAACCATGTTTGATTTAGAGTTCCAAATACATGTATGCCTATAGGAGAAAACAGAGTGAAACCTAAAAATGGAAACGGTTACTGCAAACGAACGGTTTAACCTAGAAGAACGAAATTTGGTCAGCCAAGTGGTTTTGGTGTACTGATCATTACCTGAAAGAATCATCAAGATTGGGTGAAAAAATGTTTGCTGAGATTTCAGGCAACTCGTAGTTTTTTGAAGCTTGGCAACCCCTTTAAATGAAAGTGATTTTCGCCAGTCTCTGCGTAGGGCTACATCAACATCAAACAAACCAAAGAGATAGGACTTGAAACTGCTTTATTGTGTCAAGTTTCAAAGAGCTAGCACGAACCGTGTTTGATTTAGAGTTCCAAATACATGTATCCCTATAGGAGAAAACAGAGTGAAATCTAAACATCAAAACGGTTACTGCAAACGAACGGTTAAACCTAGAAGAACGAAATTTGGTGAGCGAAGTGGTTTTGGTGTACTGATCCTTACCTGAAAGAATCATCAATATTGGGTGAAAAAATGATTGCTGAGATTTCAGGCAACTCGTAGGTTTTGGAAGCGTGGCAACCCCTTTCCAAGAAAGTGATATTCACCAGTCTCTGCTTAGGGCTACATCAACAGCAAACAAACCATAGAGATAGAACTTGAAACTGCTTTATTGTTTCAAGTTTCAAAGAGCTAGCACAAACCGTGTTTGATTTAGAGTTCCAAATACATGTATCCCTATAGGAGAAAATAGAGTGAAACCTAAAAATGAAAACGGTTACTGCAAACGAACGGTTTAACTTAGAAGAACGAAATTTGGTGAGCCAAGTTGTTTTGGTGTACTGATCATTACCTTAAAGAATCATCAAGATTGGGTGAAAAAATGTTGGCTGAGATTTCAGGCAACTCGTAGTTTTTTGTAAGCTTGGCAACCCCTTTCCATGAAAGTGATTTTCGCCCGTCTCTGATTAGGGCTACATCAACAGCAAACAAACCATAGAGATAGAACTTGAAACTGCTTTATTGTGTCAAGTTGCAAAGAGCTAGCACAAACCGTGTTTGATTTAGAGTTCCAAATACATGTATTCCTATAGGAGAAAACAGAGTGAAACCTAAAAATGGAAACGGTTACTGCAAACGAACGGTTTAACCTAGAAGAACGAAATTTGGTGAGCCAAGTGGTTTTGGTGTACTGATCATTACCTGAAAGAATCATCAAGATTGGGTGAAAAAATATTTGCTGAGATTTCAGGCAACTCGTAGTCTTTTGGAAGCTTGGCAACCATTTCCATGAAAGTGATTATCGCCAGTCTCTGCTTAGGGCTACATCAACAGCAAAGAAATCATAGAGATAGAACTTGAAACTGCTTTATTGTGTCAAGTTTCAACGAGCTAGCACAAACCGTATTTGATTTAGAGTTCCAAATACATGTATCCCTATAGGAGAAAACAGAGTGAAACCTAAAAATGAAAACGGTTACTGCAAACGAACGGTTTAACCTGGAAGAACAAAATTTGGTGAGCCAAGTGGTTTTGGTGTACTGATCATTACCTGAAAGAATCATCAAGATTGGGTGAAAAAATGTTTGCTGAGATTTCAGGCAACTCGTAGTTTTTTGGAAACTTGGCAACCCCTTACCATGAAAGTGATTTTCGCCAGTCTCTGCTTAGAGCTACATCAACAGAAAACAAACCATAGAGATAGAACTTGAAACTGCTTTATTGTGTCAAGTTTCAAAGAGCTAGCACGAACCTGATTTATAGTTCCAAATACATGTATCCCTAAAGGAGAAAAGAGAGTGAAACCTAAAAATGAAAACGGTTACTGCAAACGAACGGTTTAACCTAGAAGAACGAAATTTGGTGAGCTCAGTGGTTTTGGTGTACTGATCATTACCTGAAACAATCATCAAGATTGGGTGAAAAAATGTTGGCTGAGATTTCAGGAAACTCGTAGTTATTTGGAAGCTTGGCAACCCCTTTCCATGAAAGTGATTTTCGCCAGTCTCTGCTTAGGGCTACATCAACAGCAAACAAACCATAGAGATAGAACTTGAAACTGCTTTATTGTGTCAAGTTTGAAACACTTAACACAAACCGTGTTTGATTTGGAGTTCCAAATACATGTATCCCTATAGGAGAAAACAGAGTGAAACCTAAAAATGAAAACGGTTACTGCAAAGGAACGGTTTAACCTAGAAGAATGAAATGTGGTGAGCCAACTGGTTTTGGTGTACTAATCATTACCTGAAAGAATCATCAAGATTGGGTGAAAAAATGTTTGCTGAGATTTCAGGCAACTCGTAGTTTTTTGGAAGCTTGGCAACCCCTTTAAATGAAAGTGATTTTCGCAAGTCTCTGCTTAGGGCTACATCAACAGCAAACAAACCATAGAGATAGAACTTGAAACTGCTTTATTGTGTCAAGTTTCAAAGAGCTAGCAGAAACCTGATTTAGAGTTCCAAATACATGTATCCCTATAGGAGAAAACAGAGTGAAACCTAAAAATGAAAACGGTTACTGCAAACGAACGGTTTAACCTAGAAGAACGAAATTTAGTGAGCCAAGTGGTTTTGGTGTGCCGCTGATTACCTGAAAATATAATCAAGATTGGGCGAAAATATGTTTGCTGAGATTTCAGGCAACTCGTAGTTTTTTCGAAGCTTGGCAACCCCTTTCCATGAAAGTGATTTTCGCCAGTCTCTGCTTAGGGCTACATCAACAGCAAACAAACCATAGAGATAGAACTTGAAACTGATTTATTGTGTCAAGTTTCTTAGAGCTAGCACAAACCGTGTTTGATTTAGAGTTCCAAATACATGTATCCCTATAGGAGAAAACAGAGTGAAACCTAAAAATGAAAACGGTTACTGCAAACGAATGGTTTAACCGAGAAGAATGAAATTTAGTGAGCCAAGTGGTTTTGGTGTACTGATCATTACCTGCAAGAATCCTCAAGATTGGGTGAAAAAATGTTTGCTGAGATTTCAGGCAACTCGTAGTTTTTTGGAAGCTTGGCAACCCCTTTCCATGAAAGTGATTTTCGCCAGTCTCTGCTTAGGGCTACATCAACAGCAAACAAACCATAGAGATACAACTTGAAACTGCTTTATTGTGTCAAGTTTCATAGAGCTAGCACAAACCGTGTTTGATTTAGAGTTCCAAATACATGTATTTGTATAGGAGAAAACACAATGAAACCAAAAAATGAAAACGGTTACTGCAAACGAACGGTTTAACCTAGAAGAACGAAATTTGGTGAGCCAAGTGGTTTTGGTGTACTGATCATTACCTGAAAGAATCATCAAGATTGGGTGAAAAAATGTTGGCTGAGATTTCAGGAAACTCGTAGTTTTTTTGAAGCTTGGCAACCCCTTTCCATGAAAGTGATTTTCGCCAGTCTCATCTTAGGGCTACATCAACAGCAAACAAACCATAGAGATAGAACTTAAAACTTCTTTATTGTGTCAAGTTTCAAAGAGCTAGCACAAACCATGTTTGATTTAGAGTTCCAAATACATGCATCCCTATAGGAGAAAACAGAGTGAAACCTAAAAATGAAAACGGTTACTGCAAACGAACGGTTTAACCTAGAAGAACGAAATTTGGTGAGCCAAGTGGTTTTGGTGTACTGATCTTTACCTGAAAAAATCATCAAGATTGGGTGAAAAAAGTTTTGCTGAGATTTCAGGCAACTCGTAGTTTTTTGGAAGCTTGCCAACCCCTTTCCATGAAAGTGATTTTCGCCAGTCTCTGCTTAGGGCTACATCAACAGCAAACACACCATAGAGACAGAACTTGAAACTGCTTTATTGTGTCAGGTTTCAAATAGCTAGCACAAACCGTGTTTGATTTAGAGTTCCAAATACATGTATCCCTATAGGATAAAACAGAGTGAAACCTAAAAATGAAAACGGTTACTGCAAACGAACGGTTTATCCTAAAAGAACAAAATTTGGTGAGCCAAGAGGTTTTGTTGTACTGATCATTACCTGAAAGAATCATCAACATTGGGTGAAAAAATGTTTGCTGAGATTTCAGGCAAATCGTAGTTTTTTGGAAGTTTTTTAACCCCTTTCCATGAAACTGATTTTCGTCAGTCTGCTTAGGGCTACATCAACAGCAAACAATCCATAGAGATAGAACATGAAACTGCTTTATTGTGTCAAGTTTCAAAGAGCTAGCACAAACCGTTTTTTATTTAAAGTTCCAAATACATGTATTCCTATAGGAAAAAACAGTGAAACCTAAAAATCAAAACGGTTACTGCAAACGAACGGTTTTACCTAGAAGAACGAACTTGGTGAGCCTAGTGGTTTTTATGTACTGATCATTACCTGAAAGAATCATCAAGATTGGGTGAAAAAATGTTGGCTGAGATTCAGGCAACTCCTAGTTTTTTAAAAGCTTGGCAACCCCTTTCCATGAAAGTGATTTTCGCCAGTCTTTGCTTAGAACTACATCAACAGCAAACAAAGCATAGAGATAGAACTTGAAACGGCTTTATTGTGTCAAGTTTCAAAGAGCTAGCACAAACCGTGTTTGATTTGGAGTTCCAAATACATGTATTCCTATAGGAGAAAAGAGAGTGAAACCTAAAAATGAAAATGGTTACTGCAAACGAACGGTTTAACCTAGAAGAATGAAATTTGGTGAGCCAAGTGGTTTTGGTGTACTGATCATTACCTGAAAGAATCATCAAGATTGGGTTAAAAAATATTTGCTGAGATTTCTTGCAACTCATAGTTTTTTGGAAGCCTGGCTACCCCTTTCCATGAAAGTGATTTTCGCCAGTCTCTGCTTAGGGCTACATCAACAACAAACAAACCATAGAGATAGAACTTGAAACTGCTTCATTGTGTCAAGTTTCAAAGAGCTAGAACAAACCGTGTTTGATTTAGAGTTACAAGTACATGTATCCCTATAGGAGAAAACAGAGTGAAACCTAAAAATGAAAATGGTTGCTGCAAAAGAACGGTTTAACCTTGAAGAACGAAACTTGGTGAGCCTAGCGGTTTTGGTGTACTGTTCATTACCTGAAAGAATCATCAAGATTGGGTGAAAAAATGTTTGCTGAGATTTCAGGGAATTCGTACTTTTTTGGAAGCTTGGCAACCCCTTTCCATGAAACTGATTTTTGTCAGTCTGCTTAGGGCTACATCAACAGCAAACAAACCATAGAGAAAAAACTTGAAACTGCTTTATTGTGTCAAGTTTCAAAGAGCTAGCACAAACCGTGTTTGATTTAGAGTTCCAAATACATGTATTCCTATAGGAGAAAGCAGAGTGAAACCAAAAAATGTAAACGGTTACTGCAAACGAACGGTTTAAACTAGAAGAACGAAATTTGGTGAGCCAAGTAGTTTTGGTGTACTGATCATTACCTGCTAGAATTATCAAGATTGGGTAAAAAAATGTTTGCTGAGATATCAGGCAACTCGTAGTTTTTTGTGAGCATGGCAACCCCTTTCCATGTCAGTGATTTTCACCAGTCTCTGCTTGGTGCTACATCAACAGCAAACAAACCATAGATATAGAACTTGAAACTGCTTTATTGTGTCAAGTTTCAAAGAGCTAGCACAAACCGTGTTCATTTAGAGTTCCAAATACATGTATCCCTATAGGAGTAAACAGAGTGAAACCTAGAAATGAAAACGGTTACTGCAAATGAAAGGTTTAACCTAGAAGAACGAAATTTGGTGAGCCAAGTGGTTTTGGTGTACTGATCATTACCTGAAAGAATCATCAAGATTGGGTGAAAAAAAGTTTGCTGAGATTTCAGGCAACTTGTAGTTTTTTGGAAGCTTGGCAACTCCTTTCCATGAAAGTGATTTTCGCCAGTCTCTGCTTAGGGCTACATCAACAGCAAACAAACTATAGACATAGAACTTGAAACTGCTTTATTGTGTCAAGTTTCAAAGAGCTAGCACAAACCGTGTTTGATTTAGAGTTCCAAATACATGTATCCCTATCGGAGAAAACAGAGTGAAACCTAAAAATGTACACGGTTACTGCAAACGAACGGTTTAACGTACAAGAACGAAATTTGGTGAGCCAAGTGGTTTTGGTGTACTGATCATTACCTGAAAGAATCATCAAGATTGGGTGAAAAATGTTTGCTGAGATTTCAGGCAACTCGTAGTTTTTTAGAAGCTTGGCAAACCCTTTCCATGAAAGTGATTTTCGCCAGTCTCTGCATAGAGCTACATCAACAGCAAACAAATTATAGAGATAGAACTTGAAACTGCTTTATTATGTCAAGTTTCAAAGAGCTAGCACAAACCGTGTTTGATTTAGAGTTCCAAATACATGTATCTCTATAGGAGAAAACAGAGTGAAACCTAAAAATGAAAACGGTTACTGCAAACGAACGGTTTAACCTAGAAGAACGAAATTTGGTGAGCCAAGTGGTTTTGGTGTACTGATCATTACCTGAAAGAATCATCAATATTGGGTAAAAAAATGTTTGCTGAGATTTCAGGCAACTCGTAGTTTTTTGGAAGCTTGGCAACCCCTTTGCATGAAAGTGATTTTCGCCAGTCTCTGCTTAGGGCTACATCAACAGCAAACAAAGCTTAGAGATAGAACTTGAAACTGCTTTATTGTGTCAAGTTTCAAAGAGCTAGCACAAACCGTGTTTGATTTAGAGTTCCAAATACATGTATCCCTATAGGAGAAAACAGAGTGAAACCTAAAAATGCAAACGGTTACTGTAAATGAACGGTTTAACCTAGAAGAATCAAATTTGGTGAGCCACGTGGTTTTGGTGTACTGATCATTACCTGAAAGAATCATCAATATTGGGTGAAAAAATCTTTGCTGAGATTTCAGGCAACTCGTAGTTTTTTGGAAGCTTGGCAACCCCTTTCCATGAAAGTGATTTTCGCCAGTCTCTGCTTAGGACTACATCAACAGCAAACAAACCATAGAGATAGAACTTGAAACTGCTTTATTGTGTCAAGTTTCAAAGAGCTAGCACAAACTGTGTATCATTTAGAGTTCCAAATACATGTATCCCTATAGGAGAAAACAGAGTGAAACCTAAAAATGAAAACGGTTACTGCAAACGAACGGTTTAACCTAGAAGAACGAAATTTGGTGAGCCAAGTGGTTTTAGTGTACTGATCATTACCTGAAAGAAACATCAAGATTGGGTGAAAAAATGTTTGCTGAAATTTCAGGCAACTCGTAGTTTTTTGGAAGCTTGGCAACCCCTTTCCATGAAAGTGATTTTCGCCAGTCTCTGCTTAGGGCTACATCAACAGCAAACAATCCATAGAGATAGAACTTGAAACTGCTTTATTGTGTCAAGTTTCAAAGAGCTAGCACAAACCGTTTTTGATTTAGAGTTCCAAATACATGTATCCCTATAGGAGAAAACAGAGTGAAACCTAAAAATGAAAACGGTTACTGCAAACGAACGGTTTAACCTAGAAGAATGAAATTTGGTGAGCCAAGTGGTTTTGGTATACTGATCATACCTGAAAAAATCATCAAGATTAGGTGAAAAAATGTTTGCTGAGATTTCAGGCAACTCGTAGTTTTTTAGAAGCTTGGCAAACCATTTCCATGAAAGTGATTTTCGCCAGTCTCTGCTTAGAGCTACATCAACAGCAAACAAATTATAGAGATAGAACTTGAAACTGCTTTATTATGTCAAGTTTCAAAGAGCTAGCACAAACCGTGTTTGATTTAGAGTTCCAAATACATGTATCTCTATAGGAGAAAACAGAGTGAAACCTAAAAATGAAAACGGTTACTGCAAACGAACGGTTTAACCTAGAAGAACGAAATTTGGTGAGCCAAGTGGTTTTGGTGTACTGATCATTACCTGAAAGAATCATCAATATTGGGTAAAAAAATGTTTGCTGAGATTTCAGGCAACTCGTAGTTTTTTGGAAGCTTGGCAACCCCTTTCCATGAAAGTGATTTTCGCCAGTATCTGCTTAGGGCTACATCAACAGCAAACAATCCATAGAGATAGAACTTGAAATTGCTTTATTGTGTCAAGTTTCAAAGAGCTAGCACAAACCGTGTTTGATTTAGAGTTCCAAATACATGTATCCCTATAGGAGAAAACAGAGTGTAACCTAAAAATGTAAACGGTTACTGCAAACGAACGGTTTAACCTAGAAGAATGAAATATGGTGAGCCAAGTGGTTTTGGTATACTGATCATTACCTGAAAAAATCATCAAGATTGGGTGAAAAAATGTTTGCTGAGATTTCAGGCAACTCGTAGTTTTTTAGAAGATTGGCAACCCCTTTCCATGAAAGTGATTTTCGCCAGTCTCTGCTTAGAGCTACATGAACAGCAAACAAATTATAGAGATAGAACTTGAAACTGCTTTATTATGTCAAGTTTCAAAGAGCTAGCACAAACCGTGTTTGATTTAGAGTTCCAAATACATGTATCTCTATAGGAGAAAACAGAGTGAAACCTAAAAATGAAAACGGTTACTGCAAACGAACGGTTTAACCTAGAAGAACGAAATTTGGTGAGCCAAGTGGTTTTGGTGTACTGATCATTACCTGAAAGAATCATCAATATTGGGTAAAAAAATGTTTGCTGAGATTTCAGGCAACTCGTAGTTTTTTGGAAGCTTGGCAACCCCTTTCCATGAAAGTGATTTTCGCCAGTCTCTGCTTAGGGCTACATCAACAGCAAACAAAGCTTAGAGACAGAACTTGAAACTGCTTTATTGTGTCAAGTTTCAAAGAGCTAGCACAAACCGTGTTTGATTTAGAGTTCCAAATACATGTATCCCTATAGGAGAAAACAGAGTGAAACCTAAAAATGAAAATGGTTGCTGCAAAAGAACGGTTTAACCTAGAAGAACGAAACTTGGTGAGCCTAGCGGTTTTAGTGTACTGTTCATTACCTGAAAGAATCATTAAGATTGGGTGAAAAAATGTTTGCTGAGATTTCAGGCAATTCGTAGTTTTTTGGAAGCTTGGCAACCCCTTTCCATGAAACTGATTTTTGTCAGTCTGCTTAGGGCTACATCAACAGCAAACAAACCATAGAGAAAAAACTTGAAACTGCTTTATTGTGTCAAGTTTCAAAGAGCTAGCACAAACCGTTTTGATTTAGAGTTCCAAATACATGTATTCCTATAGGAAAAAGCAGAGTGAAACCTAAAAATGAATACGGTTACTGCAAACGAACGGTTTAAACTAGAAGAACGAAATTTGGTGAGCCAAGTAGTTTTGGTGTACTGATCATTACATGCTAGAATTATCAAGATTGGGTGAAAAAATCTTTGCTGAGATTTCAGGCAACTCGTAGTTTTTTGGAAGCTTGGCAACCCCTTTCCATGAAAGTGATTTTCGCCAGTCTCTGCTTAGGACTACATCAACAGCAAACAAACCATAGAGATAGAACTTGAAACTGCTTTATTGTGTCAAGTTTCAAAGAGCTAGCACAAACTGTGTATCATTTAGAGTTCCGAATACATGTATCCCTATAGGAGAAAACAGAGTGAAACCTAAAAATGAAAACGGTTACTGCAAACGAACGGTTTAACCTAGAAGAACGAAATTTGGTGAGCCAAGTGGTTTTAGTGTACTGATCATTACCTGAAAGAATCATCAAGATTGGGTGAAAAAATGTTTGCTGAAATTTCAGGCAACTCGAAGTTTTTTGGAAGCTTGGCAACCCCTTTCCATGAAAGTGATTTTCGCCAGTCTCTGCTTAGAGCTACATCAACAGCAAACAAATTATAGAGATAGAACTTGAAACTGCTTTATTATGTCAAGTTTCAAAGAGCTAGCACAAACCGTGTTTGATTTAGAGTTCCAAATACATGTATCTCTATAGGAGAAAACAGAGTGAAACCTACAAATGAAAACGGTTACTGCAAACGAACGGTTTAACCTAGAAGAACGAAATTTGGTGAGCCAAGTGGTTTTGGTGTACTGATCATTACCTGAAAGAATCATCAATATTGGGTAAAAAAATGTTTGCTGAGATTTCAGGCAACTCGTAGTTTTTTGGAAGCTTGGCAACCCCTTTCCATGAAAGTGATTTTCGCCAGTCTCTGCTTAGGGCTACATCAACAGCAAACAAAGCTTAGAGATAGAACTTGAAACTGCTTTATTGTGTCAAGTTTCAAAGAGCTAGCACAAACCGTGTTTGATTTAGAGTTCCAAATACATGTATCCCTATAGGAGAAAATAGAGTGAAACCTCAAAATGAAACCGGTTACTGCCAACGAACGGTTTCACCTAGAAGAACCAACTTTGGCTGAGCCAAGTGGGATTGGTGTACTGATCATTACCTGAACGTTTCATCAAGTTTGGGTAAAAAAGTGTGTGCTGAGATTTCAGGCAACTCGTAGTTTTTTGGAAGCTTGGCAGGCCCTTTCCATGAAAGTGATTCTCGCCAGTCTCTGCTTAGGGCTACATCAACAGCAAACAAACCATATAGTAGAACTTGAATCTGCTTTATTGTGTCAATTTTCAAAGAGCTAGCACAAACCGTGTTTGATTTAGAGTTCCAAATACATGTATCCCTATAGGAGAAAACAGAGTGAAACCTCAAAATGAAACCGGTTACTGCCAACGAACGGTTTCACCTAGAAGAACGAAATTTGGTAGCCAAGTGGTTTTGGTGTACTGATCATTACCTGAAGGAATCATCAAGATTGGGTGAAAAAATGTTGGCTGAGATTTCAGGCAACTCGTAGTTTTTTGGAAGCTTGGCAACTCCTTTCCATGAAAGTGATTTTCACCAGTCTCTGCTTGGTGCTACATCAACAGCAAACAAACCATAGATATAGAACTTGAAACTGCTTTATTGTGTCAAGTTTCAAAGAGCTAGCACAAACCGTGTTCATTTAGAGTTCCAAATACATGTATCCCTATAGGAGTAAACAAAGTGAAACCTAGAAATGAAAACGGTTACTGCAAACGAAAGGTTTAACCTAGAAGAACGAAATTTGGTGAGCCAAGTGGTTTTGGTGTACTGATCATTACCTGAAAGAATCATCAAGATTGGGTGAAAAAAAGTTTGCTGAGATTTCAGGCAACTTGTAGTTTTTTGGAAGCTTGGCAACTCCTTTCCATGAAAGTGATTTTCGCCAGTCTCTGCTTAGGGCTACATCAACAGCAAACAAACGATAGAGATAGAACTTGAAACTGCTTTATTGTGTCAAGTTTCAAAGAGCTAGCACAAACCGTGTTTGATTTAGAGTTCCAAATACATGTATCCCTATAGGAGAAAACAGAGTGAAACCTAAAATTGTACACGGTTACTGCAAACGAACGGTTTAACCTACAAGAACGAAATTTGGTGAGCCAAGTGGTTTTGGTGTACTGATCATTACCTGAAAGAATCATCAAGTTTGGGTGAAAAATGGTTGCTGATATTTCAGGAAACTCGTAGTTCTTTGGAAGCTTGGCAACCCCTTTCCATGAAAGTGATTTTCGCCAGTCTCTGCTTAGGGCTACATCAACAGCAAACAAACCATAGAGATAGAACTTGAAACTGCTTTATTGTGTCAAGTTTCAAAGAGCTAGCACAAACTGTGTTTGATTTAGAGTTCCAACTACAAGTATCCCTAGAGGAGAAAACAGAGTGAAACCTAAAAATGAAAACGGTAACTGCAAACGAACGGTTTAACCTAGAAGAACGAAATTTGGTGAGCCAAGTGGTTTTGGTGTACTGATCATTACCTGAAAGAATCATCAAGATTGGGTCAAAAAACGTTGGCTGAGATTTCTGGCAACTCGTGGTTTTTTGGAAGCTTGGCAAACCCTTTCCATGAAAGTGATTTTCGTCAGTCTCTGCTTAGGGCTACATCAACAGCAAACAAACCATAGAGAGAGAACTTGAAACTGCTTTATTGTGTCAAGTTTCAAAGAGCTAGCACAAACCGTGTTAGATTTAGAGTTCCAAATACATGTAGCCGTATAGGAGAAAACAGAGTGAAACCTAAAAATGAAAACGGTTACTGCAAACGAACGGTTTAACCTAGAAGAACGAAACTTGGTGAGCCTAGTGGTTTTGGTGTACTGTTCATTACCTGAAAGAATCATCAAGATTGGGTGAAAAAATGTTTGCTGAGATTTCAAGCAACTCGTAGTTTTTTGGAAGCTTATCAACCCCTTTCAAAGAAAGTGATTTTCGCCAGTCTCTGCTTAGGGCTATATCAACAGCAAACAAACCATACAGATAGAACTTGAAACTGCTTTATTGTGTCAAGTTTCAAAGAGCTAGCAGAAACCTGATTTAGAGTTCCAAATACATATATCCCTATAGGAGAAAACAGAGTGAAACCTAAAAATGAAAACGGTTACTGCAAACGAATGGTTTAACCTAGAAGAACGAAATTTAGTGAGCCAAGTGGTTTTGGTGTACCGCTGATTACCTGAAAATATAATCAAGATTGGGCGAAAATATGTTTGCTGAGATTTCAGGCAACTCGTAGTTTTTTCGAAGCTTGGCAACCCCTTTCCATGAAAGTGATTTTCGCCAGTCTCTGCTTAGGGCTACATCAACAGCAAACAAACCATAGAGATAGAACTTGAAACTGCTTTATTGTGTCAAGTTTCATAGAGCTAGCACAAACCGTGTTTGATTTAGAGTTCCAAATACATGTATTTGTATAGGAGAAAACACAATGAAACCAAAAAATGAAAACGGTTACTGCAAACGAACGGTTTAACCTAGAAGAACGAAATTTTGTGAGCCAAGTGGTTTTGGTGTACTGATCATTACCTGAAAGAATCATCAAGATTGGGTGAAAAAATGTTGGCTGAGATTTCAGGCAACTCGTAGTTTATTTGAAGCTTGGCAACCCCTTTCCATGAAAGTGATTTGCGCCAGTCTCTTCTTAGGGCTACATCAACAGCAAACAAACCATAGAGATAGAACTTAAAACTTCTTTATTGTGTCAAGTTTCAAAGAGCTAGCACAAACCATGTTTGATTTAGAGTTCCAAATACATGCATCCCTATAGGAGAAAACAGAGTGAAACCTAAAAATGAAAACGGTTACTGCAAACGAACGGTTTAACCTAGAAGAACGAAATTTGGTGAGCCAAGTGGTTTTAGTGTACTGATCTTTACCTGAAAAAATCATCAAGATTGGGTGAAAAAAGTTTTGCTGAGATTTCAGGCAACTCGTAGTTTTTTGGAAGCTTGCCAACCCCTTTCCATGAAAGTGATTTTCGCCAGTCTCTGCTTAGGGCTACATCAACAGCAAACACACCATAGAGACAGAACTTGAAACTGCTTTATTGTGTCAGGTTTCAAATAGCTAGCACAAACCGTGTTTGATTTAGAGTTCCAAATACATGTATCCCTATAGGAGAAAACAGAGTGAAACCTAAAAATGAAAACGGTTACTGCAAACGAACGGTTTATCCTAAAAGAACAAAATTTGGTGAGCCAAGAGGTTTTATTGTACTGATCATTACCTGAAAGAATCATCAACATTGGGTGAAAAAATGGTTGCGGATATTTCAGGCAAATCGTAGTTTTTTGGAAGTTTTTTAACCCCTTTCCATGAAACTGATTTTCGTCAGTCTGCTTAGGGCTACATCAACAGCAAACAATCCATAGAGATAGAACATGAAACTGCTTTATTGTGTCAAGTTTCAAAGAGCTAGCACAAACCGTTTTTTATTTAAAGTTCCAAATACATGTATTCCTATAGGAAAAAACAGTGAAACCTAAAAATCAAAACGGTTACTGCAAACGAACGGTTTTACCTAGAAGAACGAACTTGGTGAGCCTAGTGGTTTTGATGTACTGATCATTACCTGAAAGAATCATCAAGATTGGGTGAAAAAATGTTGGCTGAGATTCAGGCAACTCCTAGTTTTTTAAAAGCTTGGCAACCCCTTTCCATGAAAGTGATTTTCGCCAGTCTCTGCTTAGAACTACATCAACAGCAAACAAAGCATAGAGATAGAACTTGAAACTGCTTCATTGTGTCAAGTTTCAAAGAGCTAGCACAAACCGTGTTTGATTTGGAGTTCCAAATACATGTATCCCTATAGGAGAAAACAGAGTGAAACCTAAAAATGAAAATGGTTACTGCAAACGAACGGTTTAACCTAGAAGAATGAAATTTGGTGAGCCAAGTGGTTTTGGTGTACTGATCATTACCTGAAAGAATCATCAAGATTGGGTTAAAAAATATTTGCTGAGATTTCAGGCAACTCATAGTTTTTTGGAAGCTTGGCAACCCCTTTCCATGAAAGTGATTTTCGCCAGTCTCTGCTTAGGGCTACATCAACAGCAAACAAACCATAGAGATAGAACTTGAAACTGCTTCATTGTGTCAAGTTTCAAAGAGCTAGAACAAACCGTGTTTGATTTAGAGTTACAAGTACATGTATCCCTATAGGAGAAAACAGAGTGAAACCTAAAAATGAAAATGGTTGCTGCAAAAGAACGGTGTAACCTAGAAGAACGAAACTTGGTGAGCCTAGCGGTTTTTGGTGTACTGTTCATTACCTGAAAGAATCATCAAGATTGGGTGAAAAAATGTTTGCTGAGATTTCAGGGAATTCGTAGTTTTTTGGAAGCTTGGCAACCCCTTTCCATGAAACTGATTTTTGTCAGTCTGCTTAGGGCTACATCAACAGCAAACAAACCATAGAGAAAAAACTTGAAACTGCTTTATTGTGTCAAGTTTCAAAGAGCTAGCACAAACCGTGTTTGATTTAGAGTTCCAAATACATGTATTCCTATAGGAGAAAGTAGAGTGAAACCTAAAAATGAAAACGGTTACTGCAAACGAACGGTTTAAACTAGAAGAACGAAATTTGGTGAGCCAAGTAGTTTTGGTGTACTGATCATTACCTGCTAGAATTATCAAGATTGGGTAAAAAAATGTTTGCTGAGATTTCAGGCAACTCGTAGTTTTTTGTGAGCATGGCAACCCCTTTCCATGTCAGTGATTTTCACCAGTCTCTGCTTGGTGCTACATGAACAGCAAACAAACCATAGATATAGAACTTGAAACTGCTTTATTGTGTCAAGTTTCAAAGAGCTAGCACAAACCATGTTCATTTAGAGTTCCAAATACATGTATCCCTATAAGAGTAAACAGAGTGAAACCTAGAAATGAAAACGGTTACTGCAAACGAAAGGTTTAACCTAGAAGAACGAAATTTGGTGAGCCAAGTGGTTTTGGTGTACTGATCATTACCTGAAAGAATCATCAAGATTGGGTGAAAAAAAGTTTGCTGAGATTTCAGGCAACTTGTAGTTTTTTGGAAGCTTGGCAACTCCTTTCCATGAAAGTGATTTTCGCCAGTCTCTTCTTAGGACTACATCAACAGCAAACAAACTATAGACATAGAACTTGAAACTGCTTTATTGTGTCAAGTTTCAAAGAGCTAGCACAAACCGTGTTTGATTTAGAGTTCCAAATACATGTATCCCTATAGGAGAAAACAGAGTGAAACCTAAAAATGAACACGGTTACTGCAAACGAACGGTTTAACCTACAAGAACGAAATTTGGTGAGCCAAGTGGTTTTGGTGTACTGATCATTACCTGATAGAATAATCAAGATTGGGTGAAAAATGGTTGCTGATATTTCAGGAAACTCGTAGTTCTTTGGAAGCTTGGCAACCCCTTTCCATGAAAGTGATTTTCGCCAGTCTCTGCTTAGGGCTACATCAACAGCAAACAAACCATAGAGATAGAACTTGAAACTGCTTTATTGTGTCAAGTTTCAAAGAGGTAGCACAAACTGTGTTTGATTTAGAGTTCCAACTACAAGTATCCCTAGAGGAGAAAACAGAGTGTAACCTAAAAATGGAAACGGTAACTGCAAACGAACGGTTTAACCTAGAAGAACGAAATTTGGTGAGCCAAGTGGTTTTGGTGTACTGATCATTACCTGAAAGAATCATCAAGATTGGGTCAAAAAACGTTGGCTGAGATTTCAGGCAACTCGAGGTTTTTTGGAAGCTTGGCAAACCCTTTCCATGAAAGTGATTTTCGTCAGTCTCTGCTTAGGGCTACATCAACAGCAAACAAACCATAGAGAGAGAACTTGAAACTGCTTTATTGTGTCAAGTTTCAAAGAGCTAGCACAAACCGTGTTAGATTTAGAGTTCCAAATACATGTATCAGTATAGGAGAAAACAGAGTGAAACCTAAAAATGAAAACGGTTACTGCAAACGAACGGTTTAACCTAGAAGAACGAAACTTGGTGAGCCTAGTGGTTTTGGTGTACTCTTCATTACCTGAAAGAATCATCAAGATTGGGTGAAAAAATGTTTGCTGAGATTTCAGGCAAATCGTAGTTTTTTGGAGGCTTGGCAACCCCTTTAAATGAAAGTGATTTTCGCCAGTCTCTGCTTAGGGCTCCATCAACAGCAAACAAACCATAGAGATAGAACTTGAAACTGCTTTATTGTGTCAAGTTTCATTGAGCTAGCACAAACCGTGTTTGATTTAGAGTTCCAAATACATGTATCCCTATAGGAGTAAACAGAGTGAAACCTAAAAATGAAAACGGTTACTGCAAACGACGGTTTATCCTAAAAGAATGAAATTTGGTGAGCCAAGAGGTTTTGTTGTACTGATCATTACCTGAAAGAATCATCAAGATTGGGTGAAAAAATGGTTGCTGAGATTTCAGGCAAATCGTAGTTTTTTGGAAGCTTGGCAACCCCTTTCCATGAAAGTGATTTTCGCCAGTCTCTGCTTAGGGCTACATCGACAGCAAACAAACCATAGAGATAGAACTTGAAACTGCTTTATTGTGTCAATTTCAAAGAGCTAGCACAAACCGTGTATCATTTAGAGTTCCAAATACATGTATCCCTATAGGAGAAAACAGAGTGAAACCTAAAAATGTAAACGGTTACTGCAAAGGAACGGTTTAACCTAGAAGAACGAAATTGGGTGAGCCAAGAGGTTTTGGTGTACTGACCATTACCTGAAAGAATCATCAAGATTGGGTAAAAAAATGTTTGCTGAGATTTCAGGCAACTCTTAGTTTTTTGGAAGCTGGGCAACCCCTTTAAAATAAAGTGATTTTCGCCAGTCTCTGCTTAGGGCTACATCAACAGCAAACAAAGCTTAGAGATAGAACTTGAACCAGCTTTATTGTGTCAATTTTCAAAGAGCTAGCACAAACCGTGTTTGATTTAGAGTTCCAAATACATGTATCCCTGTAGGAGAAAACAGAGTGAAACCTAAAAATGACAACGGTTACTGCAAATGAACGGTTTAACCTAGAAGAACGAAATTGGGTGAGCCAAGTGGTTTTGGTGTACTGACCATTACCTGAAAGAATCATCAAGATTGGCTAAAAAAATGTTTGCTGAGATTTCAGGCAACTGTTAGTTTTTTGGAAGCTTGGCAACCCCTTTAAATGAAAAAGATTTTCGCCAGTCTCTGCTTAGGGCTACATCAACAGAAAACAAACCATAGAGATAGAACTTGAAACTGCTTTATTGTGTCAAGTTTCAAAGAGCTAGCAATAACCGTGTTTGATTTAGAGTTCCAAATACATGTATCCCTGTAGGAGAAAACAGAGTGAAACCTAAAAATGAAAACGGTTACTGTAAACGAACGGTTTAACCTAGAAGAATGAAATTTGTTGAGCCACGTGGTTTTGGTGTACTGACCATTACCTGAAAGAATCATCAATATTGGGTGAAAAAATGTTTGCTGAGATTTCAGGCAACTCGTAGTTTTTTTGAAGCTTGGCAACCCCTTCCCATGAAAGTGATTTTCGCCAGTCTCTTCTTAGAGCTACATCAACAGCAATCAAATTATAGATATAGAACTTGAAACTGCTTTATTATGTCAAGTTTCAAAAAGCTAACAAAAACCGTGTTTGATTTAGAGTTCCAAACACATGTATCCCTATAGGAGAAAACAGAGTGAAACCTAAAAATGAAAACGGTTACTGTAAACGAACGGTTTTACCTAGAAGAATGAAATTTGGTGAGCCACGTGGTTTTGGTGTACTGATCATTACCTGAAAGAATCATCAATATTGGGTGAAAAAATCTTTGCTGAGATTTCAGGCAACTCGTAGTTTTTTGGAAGCTTGGCAACCCCTTTCCATGAAAGTGATTTTCGCCAGTCTCTGCTTAGGACTACATCAACAGCAAACAAACCATAGAGATAGAACTTGAAACTGCTTTATTGTGTCAAGTTTCAAAGAGCTAGCACAAACTGTGTATCATTTAGAGTTCCAAATACATGTATCCCTATAGGAGAAAACAGAGTGAAACCTAAAAATGAAAACGGTTACTGCAAACGAACGGTTTAACCTAGAAGAACGAAATTTGGTGAGCCAAGTGGTTTTAGTGTACTGATCATTACCTGAAAGAATCATCAAGATTGGGTGAAAAAATGTTTGCTGAAATTTCAGGCAACTCGTAGTTTTTTGGAAGCTTGGCAACCCCTTTCCATGAAAGTGATTTTCGCCAGTCTCTGCTTAGGGCTACATCAACAGCAAACAATCCATAGAGATAGAACTTGAAACTGCTTTATTGTGTCAAGTTTCAAAGAGCTAGCACAAACCGTGTTTGATTTAGAATTCCAAATACATGTATCCCTATAGGAGAAAACAGAGTGAAACCTAAAAATGTAAACGGTTACTGCAAACGAACGGTTTAACCTAGAAGAATGAAATTTGGTGAGCCAAGTGGTTTTGGTATACTGATCATTACCTGAAAAAATCATCAAGATTGGGTGAAAAAATGTTTGCTGAGATTTCAGGCAACTCGTAGTTTTTTAGAAGCTTGGCAAACCCTTTCCATGAAAGTGATTTTCGCCAGTCTCTGCATAGAGCTACATCAACAGCAAACAAATTATAGAGATAGAACTTGAAACTGCTTTATTATGTCAAGTTTCAAAGAGCTAGCACAAACCGTGTTTGATTTAGAGTTCCAAATACATGTATCTCTATAGGAGAAAACAGAGTGAAACCTAAAAATGAAAACGGTTACTGCAAACGAACGGTTTAACCTAGAAGAACGAAATTTGGTGAGCCAAGTGGTTTTGGTGTACTGATCATTACCTGAAAGAATCATCAATATTGGGTAAAAAAATGTTTGCTGAGATTTCAGGCAACTCGTAGTTTTTTGGAAGCTTGGCAACCCCTTTCCATGAAAGTAATTTTCGCCAGTCTCTGCTTAGGGCTACATCAACAGCAAACAAAGCTTAGAGATAGAACTTGAAACTGCTTTATTGTGTCAAGTTTCAAAGAGCTAGCACAAACCGTGTTTGATTTAGAGTTCCAAATACATGTATCCCTATAGGAGAAAACAGAGTGAAACCTAAAAATGCAAACGGTTACTGTAAACGAACGGTTTAACCTAGAAGAATCAAATTTGGTGAGCCACGTGGTTTTGGTGTACTGATCATTACCTGAAAGAATCATCAATATTGGGTGAAAAAATGTTTGCTGAGATTTCAGGCAACTAGTAGTTTTTTGGAAGCTTGGCAACCCCTTTCCATGAAAGTGATTTTCGCCAGTCTCTGCTTAGGACTACATCAACAGCAAACAAACCATAGAGATAGAACTTGAAACTGCTTTATTGTGTCAAGTTTCAAAGAGCTAGCACAAACTGTGTATCATTTAGAGTTCCAAATACATGTATCCCTATAGGAGAAAACAGAGTGAAACCTAAAAATGAAAACGGTTACTGCAAACGAACGGTTTAACCTAGAAGAACGAAATTTGGTGAGCCAAGTGGTTTTAGTGTACTGATCATTACCTGAAAGAATCATCAAGATTGGGTGAAAAAATGTTTGCTGAAATTTCAGGCAACTCGAAGTTTTTTGGAAGCTTGGCAACCCCTTTCCATGAAAGTGATTTTCGCCAGTATCTGCTTAGGGCTACATCAACAGCAAACAATCCATAGAGATAGAACTTGAAACTGCTTTATTGTGTCAAGTTTCAAAGAGCTAGCACAAACCGTTTTTGATTTAGAGTTCCAAATACATGTATCCCTATAGGAGAAAACAGAGTGAAACCTAAAAATGTAAACGGTTACTGCAAACGAACGGTTTAACCTAGAAGAATGAAATTTGGTGAGCCAAGTGGTTTTGGTATACTGATCATTACCTGAAAAAATCATCAAGATTGGGTGAAAAAATGTTTGCTGAGATTTCAGGCAACTCGTAGTTTTTTGGAAGCTTGGCAACCCCTTTCCATGAAAGTGATTTTCGCCAGTCTCTGCTTAGGGCTACATCAACAGCAAACAATCCATAGAGATAGAACTTGAAACTACTTTATTGTGTCAAGTTTCAAAGAGCTAGCACAAACCGTGTTTGATTTAGAATTCCAAATACATGTATCCCTATAGGAGAAAACAGAGTGAAACCTAAAAATGTAAACGGTTACTGCAAACGAACGGTTTAACCTAGAAGAATGAAATTTGGTGAGCCAATTGGTTTTGGTATACTGATCATTACCTGAAAAAATCATCAAGATTGGGTGAAAAAATGTTTGCTGAGATTTCAGGCAACTCGAAGTTTTTTGGAAGCTTGGCTACCCCTTTCCATGAAAGTGATTTTCGCCAGTATCTGCTTAGGGCTACATCAACAGCAAACAATCCATAGAGATAGAACTTGAAACTGCTTTATTGTGTCAAGTTTCAAAGAGCTAGCACAAACCGTTTTTGATTTAGAGTTCCAAATACATGTATCCCTATAGGAGAAAACAGAGTGAAACCTAAAAATGTAAACGGTTACTGCAAACGAACGGTTTAACCTAGAAGAATGAAATTTGGTGAGCCAAGTGGTTTTGGTATACTGATCATTACCTGAAAAAATCATCAAGATTGGGTGAAAAAATGTTTGCTGAGATTTCAGGCAACTCGTAGTTTTTTAGAAGCTTGGCAACCCCTTTCCATGAAAGTGATTTTCGCCAGTCTCTGCTTAGAGCTACATCAACAGCAAACAAATTATAGAGATAGAACTTGAAACTGCTTTATTATGTCAAGTTTCAAAGAGCTAGCACAAACCGTGTTTGATTTAGAGTTCCAAATACATGTATCTCTATAGGAGAAAACAGAGTGAAACCTAAAAATGAAAACGGTTACTGCAAACGAACGGTTTAACCTAGAAGAACGAAATTTGGTGAGCCAAGTGGTTTTGGTGTACTGATCATTACCTGAAAGAATCATCAATATTGGGTAAAAAAATGTTGCTGAGATTTCAGGCAACTCGTAGTTTTTTGGAAGCTTGGCAACCCCTTTCTATGAAAGTGATTTTCGCCAGTCTCTGCTTAGGGCTACATCAACAGCAAACAAAGCTTAGAGATAGAACTTGAAACTGCTTTATTGTGTCAAGTTTCAAAGAGCTAGCACAAACCGTGTTTGATTTAGAGTTCCAAATACATGTATCCCTATAGGAGAAAACAGAGTGAAACCTAAAAATGTAAACGGTTACTGTAAACGAACGGTTTAACCTAGAAGAAACAAATTTGGTGAGCCACGTGGTTTTGGTGTACTGATCATTACCTGAAAGAATCATCAATATTGGGTGAAAAAATCTTTGCTGAGATTTCAGGCAACTCGTAGTTTTTTGGAAGCTTGGCAACCCCTTTCCATGAAAGTGATTTTCGCCAGTCTCTGCTTAGGACTACATCAACAGCAAACAAACCATAGAGATAGAACTTGAAACTGCTTTATTGTGTCAAGTTTCAAAGAGCTAGCACAAACTGTGTATCATTTAGAGTTCCAAATACATGTATCCCTATAGGAGAAAACAGAGTGAAACCTAAAAATGAAAACGGTTACTGCAAACGAACGGTTTAACCTAGAAGAACGAAATTTGGTGAGCCAAGTGGTTTTAGTGTACTGATCATTACCTGAAAGAATCATCAAGATTGGGTGAAAAAATGTTTGCTGAAATTTCAGGCAACTCGTAGTTTTTTGGAAGCTTGGCAACCCCTATCCATGAAAGTGATTTTCGCCAGTCTCTGCTTAGGGCTACATCAACAGCAAACAATCCATAGAGATAGAACTTGAAACTGCTTTATTGTGTCAAGTTTCAAAGAGCTAGCACAAACCGTTTTTGATTTAGAGTTCCAAATACATGTATCCCTATAGGAGAAAACAGAGTGAAACCTAAAAATGTAAACGGTTACTGCAAACGAACGGTTTAACCTAGAAGAATTAAATTTGGTGAGCCAAGTGGTTTTGGTATACTGATCATACCTGAAAAAATCATCAAGATTGGGTGAAAAAATGTTTGCTGAGATTTCAGGCAACTCGTAGTTTTTTAGAAGCTTGGCAAACCATTTCCATGAAAGTGATTTTCGCCAGTCTCTGCTTAGAGCTACATCAACAGCAAACAAATTATAGAGATAGAACTTGAAACTGCTTTATTATGTCAAGTTTCAAAGAGCTAGCACAAACCGTGTTTGATTTAGAGTTCCAAATACATGTATCTCTATAGGAGAAAACAGAGTGAAACCTAAAAATGAAAACGGTTACTGCAAACGAACGGTTTAACCTAGAAGAACGAAATTTGGTGAGCCAAGTGGTTTTGGTGTACTGATCATTACCTGAAAGAATCATCAATATTGGGTAAAAAAATGTTTGCTGAGATTTCAGGCAACTCGTAGTTTTTTGGAAGCTTGGCAACCCCTTTCCATGAAAGTGATTTTCGCCAGTCTCTGCTTAGGGCTACATCAACAGCAAACAAAGCTTAGAGATAGAACTTGAAACTGCTTTATTGTGTCAAGTTTCAAAGAGCTAGCACAAACCGTGTTTGATTTAGAGTTCCAAATACATGTATCCCTATAGGAGAAAACAGAGTGAAACCTAAAAATGAAAATGGTTGCTGCAAAAGAACGGTTTAACCTAGAAGAACGAAACTTGGTGAGCCTAGCGGTTTTAGTGTACTGTTCATTACCTGAAAGAATCATCAAGATTGGGTGAAAAAATGTTTGCTGAGATTTCAGGCAATTCGTAGTTTTTTGGAAGCTTGGCAACCCCTTTCCATGAAACTGATTTTTGTCAGTCTGCTTAGGGCTACATCAACATCAAACAAACCATAGAGAAAAAACTTGAAACTGCTTTATTGTGTCAAGTTTCAAAGAGCTAGCACAAACCGTGTTTGATTTAGAGTTCCAAATACATGTATTCCTATAGGAGAAAGCAGAGTGAAACCTAAAAATGAAAACGGTTACTGCAAACGAACGGTTTAAACTAGAAGAACGAAATTTGGTGAGCCAAGTAGTTTTGGTGTACTGATCATTACCTGCTAGAATTATCAAGATTGGGTAAAAAAATGTTTGCTGAGATTTCAGGCAACTCGTAGTTTTTTGTGAGCATGGCAACCCCTTTCCATGTCAGTGATTTTCACCAGTCTCTGCTTGGTGCTACATCAACAGCAAAGAAATCATAGATATAGAACTTGAAACTGCTTTATTGTGTCAAGTTTCAAAGAGCTAGCACAAACCGTGTTCATTTAGAGTTCCAAATACATGTATCCCTATAGGAGTAAACAGAGTGAAACCTAAAAATGAAAACGGTTACTGCAAACGAAAGGTTTAACCTAGAAGAACGAAATTTGGTGAGCCAAGTGGTTTTGGTGTACTGATCATTACCTGAAAGAATCATCAAGATTGGGTGAAAAAATGTTTGCTGAGATTTCAGGCAACTTGTAGTTTTTTGGAAGCTTGGCAACTCCTTTCCATGAAAGTGATTTTCGCCAGTCTCTGCTTAGGGCTACATCAACAGCAAACAAACTATAGAGATAGAACTTGAAACTGCTTTATTGTTTAAAGTTTCAAAGAGCCAGCACAAACCGTGTTTGATTTAGAGTTCCAAATACATGTATCCCTATAGGAGAAAACAGAGTGAAACCTAAAAATGAAAACGGTTACTACAAAAGAACGGTTTAACCTACAAGAACGAAATTTGGTGAGCCAAGTGGTTTTGGTGTACTCTTCATTACCTGAAAGAATCATCAAGATTGGGTGAAAAAATGTTTGCTGAGATTTCAGGCAAATCGTAGTTTTTTGGAGGCTTGGCAACCCCTTTAAATGAAAGTGATTTTCGAAATTCTCTGCTTAGGGCTACATCAACAGCAAACAAACCATAGAGATAGAGCTTGAAACTGCTTTATTGTGTCAATTTTCAAAAAGCTAGCACAAACCGTGTTTGATTAAGAGTTCCAAATACACCGATCCCTATAGAAGAAAACAGAGTGAAACCTAAAATGAAAACGGTTACTGCAAACGAAGGGTTTAAACTAGAAGAATGAAGTTTGGTGAGCCAAGTGGATTTGGTGTACTGATCATTACCTGAAAGAATCATCAAGATTGGGTGAAAAAATGTTTGCTGTAATTTCAGGCAACTCGTAGTTTTTTGGAGGCTTGGCAACCCCTTTAAATGAAAGTGATTTTCGCCAGTCTCTGCTTAGGGCTCCATCAACAGCAAACAAACCATAGAGATAGAACTTGAAACTGCTTTATTGTGTCAAGTTTCATTGAGCTAGCACTAACCGTGTTTGATTTAGAGTTCCAAATACATGTATCCCTATATGAGTAAACAGAGTGAAACCTAAAAATTAAAACGGTTACTGCAAACGACGGTTTATCCTAAAAGAATGAAATTTGGTGAGCCAAGAGGTTTTGTTGTACTGATCATTACCTGAAAGAATCATCAAGATTGGGTGAAAAAATGGTTGCTGAGATTTCAGGCAAATCGTAGTTTTTTGGAAGCTTGGCAACCCCTTTCCATGAAAGTGATTTTCGCCAGTCTCTGCTTAGGGCTACATCAACAGCAAACAAACCATAGATATAGAACTTGAAACTGCTTTATTGTGTCAAGTTTCAAAGAGCTATCACAAACCGTGTTTGATTTAGAGTTCCAAATACATGTATCCCTATAAGAGAAAACAGAGTGAAACCTAAAAATGAAAACGGTTACTGCAAAGGAACGGTTTAACCTAGAAGAACGAAATTTGGTGAGCCAAGTGGTTTAGGTGTACTGATCATTACCTGAAAGAATCATCAAGATTGGGTGAAAAAATGTTTGCTGAGATTTCAGGCAACTCGTAGTTTTTTGGAAGCTTGGAAACCCCTTTCCATGAAAGTGATTTTCGCCAGTCTCTGCTTAGGGCTACATCAACAGCAAACAAAGCTTAGAGATAGAACTTGAAACTGCTTTATTGTGTCAAGTTTCAAAGAGCTAGCACAAACCGTGTTTGATTTAGAGTTCCAAATACATGTATCCCTATAGGAGAGAACAGAGTGAAACCTAAAAATGTAAACGGTTACTGTAAACGAACGGTTTAACCTAGAAGAATCAAATTTGGTGAGCCACGTGGTTTTGGTGTACTGATCATTACCTGAAAGAATCATCAATATTGGGTGAAAAAATGTTTGCTGAGATTTCAGGCAACTCGTAGTTTTTTGGAAGCTTGGCAACCCCTTTCCATGAAAGTGATTTTCGCCAGTCTCTGCTTAGGACTACATCAACAGCAAACAAACCATAGAGATAGAACTTGAAACTGCTTTATTGTGTCAATTTCAAAGAGCTAGCACAAACCGTGTATCATTTAGAGTTCCAAATACATGTATCCCTATAGGAGAAAACAGAGTGAAACCTAAAAATGTAAACGGTTACTGCAAAGGAACGGTTTAACCTAGAAGAACGAAATTGGGTGAGCCAAGAGGTTTTGGTGTACTGACCATTACCTGAAAGAATCATCAAGATTGGGTAAAAAAATGTTTGCTGAGATTTCAGGCAACTCTTAGTTTTTTGGAAGCTTGGCAACCCCTTTAAAATAAAGTGATTTTCGCCAGTCTCTGCTTAGGGCTACATCAACAGCAAACAAAGCTTAGAGATAGAACTTGAACCTGCTTTATTGTGTCAATTTTCAAAGAGCTAGCACAAACCGTGTTTGATTTAGAGTTCCAAATACATGTATCCCTGTAGGAGAAAACAGAGTGAAACCTAAAAATGAAAACGGTTACTGCAAATGAACGGTTTAACCTAGAAGAACGAAATTGGGTGAGCCAAGTGGTTTTGGTGTACTGACCATTACCTGAAAGAATCATCAACATTGGGTAAAAAAATGTTGGCTGAGATTTCAGGCAACTCTTACTTTTTTGGAAGCTTGGCAACTTCTTTAAATGAAAGAGATTTTCGCCAGTCTCTGCTTAGGGCTACATCAACAGAAAACAAACCATAGAGATAGAACTTGAAACTGCTTTATTGTGTCAAGTTTCAAAGAGCTAGCAATAACCGTGTTTGATTTAGAGTTCCAAATACATGTATCCCTATAGGAGAAAACAGAGTGAAACCTAAAAATGAAAACGGTTACTGTAAACGAACGGTTTAACCTAGAAGAATGAAATTTGGTGAGCCACGTGGTTTTGGTGTACTGACCATTACCTGAAAGAATCATCAATATTGGGTGAAAAAATGTTTGCTGAGATTTTAGGAAACACATAATTTTTTGGTAGCTTGGCAACACCTTTCCATGAAAGTGATTTTCGCCAGTCTCTGCTTAAGACTACATCAACAGCAAACAAACCATAGAGATAGAACTTGAAACTGCTTTATTGTGTCAAGTTTCAACGAGCTAGCACAAACCGTGTATCATTTAGAGTTCCAAATACATGTATCCCTATAGGAGAAAACAGAGTGAAACCTAAAAATGAAAACGGTTACTGCAAACGAACGGTTTAACCTAGAAGAACGAAATTTGGTGAGCCAAGTGGTTTTAGTGTACTGATCATTACCTGAAAGAATCATCAAGATTGGGTGAAAAAATGTTTGCTGAAATTTCAGGCAACTCGTAGTTTTTTGGAAGCTTGGCAACCCCTTTCCATGAAAGTGATTTTCGCCAGTCTCTGCTTAGGGCTACATCAACAGCAAACAATCCATAGAGATAGAACTTGAAACTGCTTTATTGTGTCAAGTTTCAAAGAGCTAGCACAAACCGTGTTTGATTTAGAATTCCAAATACATGTATCCCTATAGGAGAAAACAGAGTGAAACCTAAAAATGTAAACGGTTACTGCAAACGAACGGTTTAACCTAGAAGAATGAAATTTGGTGAGCCAAGTGGTTTTGGTATACTGATCATTACCTGAAAAAATCATCAAGATTGGGTGAAAAAATGTTTGCTGAGATTTCAGGCAACTCGTAGTTTTTTAGAAACTTGGCAAACCCTTTCCATGAAAGTGATTTTCGCCAGTCTCTGCATAGAGCTACATCAACAGCAAACAAATTATAGAGATAGAACTTGAAACTGCTTTATTATGTCAAGTTTCAAAGAGCTAGCACAAACCGTGTTTGATTTAGAGTTCCAAATACATGTATCTCTATTGGAGAAAACAGAGTGAAACCTAAAAATGAAAACGGTTACTGCAAACGAACGGTTTAACCTAGAAGAACGAAATTTGGTGAGCCAAGTGGTTTTGGTGTACTGATCATTACCTGAAAGAATCATCAAGATTGGGTAAAAAAATGTTTGCTGAGATTTCAGGCAACTCGTAGTTTTTTGGAAGCTTGGCAACCCCTTTCCATGAAAGTGATTTTCGCCAGTCTCTGCTTAGGGCTACATCAACAGCAAACAAAGCTTAGAGATAGAACTTGAAACTGCTTTATTGTGTCAAGTTTCAAAGAGCTAGCACAAACCGTGTTTGATTTAGAGTTCCAAATACATGTATCCCTATAGGAGAAAACAGAGTGAAACCTAAAAATGCAAACGGTTACTGTAAACGAACGGTTTAACCTAGAAAAATCAAATTTGGTGAGCCACGTGGTTTTGGTGTACTGATCATTACCTGATTGAATCATCATTATTGGGTGAAAAAATCTTTGCTGAGATTTCAGGCAACTAGTAGTTTTTTGGAAGCTTAGCAACCCCTTTCCATGAAAGTGATTTTCGCCAGTCTCTGCTTAGGACTACATCAACAGCAAACAAACCATAGAGATAGAACTTGAAACTGCTTTATTGTGTCAAGTTTCAAAGAGCTAGCACAAACCGTGTTTGATTTAGAGTTCCAAATACATGTATCCCTATAGGAGAAAACAGAGTGAAACCTAAAAATGAAAACGGTTACTGCAAACGAACGGTTTAACCTAGAAGAACGAAATTTGGTGAGCCAAGTGGTTTTAGTGTAGTGATCATTACCTGAAAGAATCATCAAGATTGGGTGAAAAAATGTTTGCTGAAATTTCAGGCAACTCGAAGTTTTTTGGAAGCTTGGCAACCCCTTTCCATGAAAGTGATTTTCGCCAGTCTCTGCTTAGGGCTACATCAACAGCAAACAATCCATAGAGATAGAACTTGAAACTGCTTTATTGTGTCAAGTTTCAAAGAGCTAGCACAAACCGTTTTTGATTTAGAGTTCCAAATACATGTATCCCTATAGGAGAAAACAGAGTGAAACCTAAAAATGTAAACGGTTACTGCAAACGAACGGTTTAACATAGAAGAATGAAATTTGGTGAGCCAAGTGGTTTTGGTATACTGATCATTACCTGAAAAAATCATCAAGATTGGGTGAAAAAATGTTTGCTGAGATTTCAGGCAACTCGTAGTTTTTTAGAAGCTTGGCAACCCCTTTCCATGAAAGTGATTTTCGCCAGTCTCTGCTTAGAGCTACATCAACAGCAAACAAATTATAGAGATAGAACTTGAAACTGCTTTATTATGTCAAGTTTCAAAGAGCTAGCACAAACCGTGTTTGATTTAGAGTTCCAAATACATGTATCTCTATAGGAGAAAACAGAGTGAAACCTAAAAATGAAAACGGTTACTGCAAACGAACGGTTTAACCTAGAAGAACGAAATTTGGTGAGCCAAGTGGTTTTGGTGTACTGATCATTACCTGAAAGAATCATCAATATTGGGTAAAAAAAATGTTTGCTGAGATTTCAGGCAACTCGTAGTTTTTTGGAAGCTTGGCAACCCCTTTCCATGAAAGTGATTTTCGCCAGTCTCTGCTTAGGGCTACATCAACAGCAAACAAAGCTTAGAGATAGAACTTGAAACTGCTTTATTGTGTCAAGTTTCAAAGAGCTAGCACAAACCGTGTTTGATTTAGAGTTCCAAATACATGTATCCCTATAGGAGAAAACAGAGTGAAACCTAAAAATGAAAATGGTTGCTGCAAAAGAACGGTTTAACCTAGAAGAACGAAACTTGGTGAGCCTAGCGGTTTTGGTGTACTGTTCATTACCTGAAAGAATCATCAAGATTGGGTGAAAAAATGTTTGCTGAGATTTCAGGCAATTCATAGTTTTTTGGAAGCTTGGCAACCCCTTTCCATGAAACTGATTTTTGTCAGTCTGCTTAGGGCTACATCAACAGCAAACAAACCATAGAGAAAAAACTTGAAACTGCTTTATTGTGTCAAGTTTCAAAGAGCTAGCACAAACCGTGTTTGATTTAGAGTTCCAAATACATGTATTCCTATAGGAAAAAGCAGAGTGAAACCTAAAAATGAAAACGGTTACTGCAAACGAACGGTTTAAACTAGAAGAACGAAATTTGGTGAGCCAAGTAGTTTTGGTGTACTGATCATTACCTGCTAGAATTATCAAGATTGGGTAAAAAAATGTTTGCTGAGATTTCAGGCAACTCGTAGTTTTTTGTGAGCATGGCAACCCCTTTCCATGTCAGTGATTTTCACCAGTCTGTGCTTGGTGCTACATCAACAGCAAACAAACCATAGATATAGAACTTGAAACTGCTTTATTGTGTCAAGTTTCAAAGAGCTAGCACAAACCGTGTTCATTTAGAGTTCCAAATACATGTATCCCTATAGGAGTAAACAGAGAAACCTAGAAATGAAAACGGTTACTGCAAACGAAAGGTTTAACCTAGAAGAACGAAATTTGGTGAGCCAAGTGGTTTTGGTGTACTGATCATTTCCTGAAAGAATCATCAAGATTGGGTGAAAAAAATTTTGCTGAGATTTCAGGCAACTTGTAGTTTTTTGGAAGCTTGGCAACTCCTTTCCATGAAAGTGATTTTCGCCAGTCTCTGCTTAGGGCTACATCAACAGCAAACAAACTATAGAGATAGAACTTGAAACTGCTTTATTGTGTCAAGTTTCAAAGAGCTAGCACAAACCGTGTTTGATTTAGAGTTCCAAATACATGTATCCCTATAGGAGAAAACAGAGTGAAACCTAAAAATGTACACGGTTACTGCAAACGAACGGTTTAACCTACAAGAACGAAATTTGGTGAGCCAAGTGGTTTTGGTGTACTGATCATTACCTGAAAGAATCATCAAGATTGGGTGAAAAATGGTTGCTGATATTTCAGGAAACTCGTAGTTCTTTGGAAGCTGGCAACCCCTTTCCATGAAAGTGATTTTCGCCAGTCTCTGCTTAGGGCTACATCAACAGCAAACAAACCATAGAGATAGAACTTGAAACTGCTTTATTGTGTCAAGTTTCAAAGAGCTAGCACAAACTGTGTTTGATTTAGAGTTCCAACTACAAGTATCCCTAGAGGAGAAAACAGAGTGAAACCTAAAAATGAAAACGGTAACTGCAAACGAACGGTTTAACCTAGAAGAACGAAATTTGGTGAGCCAAGTGGTTTTGGTGTACTGATCATTACCTGAAAGAATCATCAATATTGGGTAAAAAAATGTTTGCTGAGATTTCAGGCAACTCGTAGTTTTTTGGAAGCTTGGCAACCCCTTTCCATGAAAGTGTTTTTCGCCAGTCTCTGCTTAGGGCTACATCAACAGCAAACAAAGCTTAGAGATAGAACTTGAAACTGCTTTATTGTGTCAAGTTTCAAAGAGCTAGCACAAACCGTGTTTGATTTAGAGTTCCAAATACATGTATCCCTATAGGAGAAAACAGAGTGAAACCTAAAAATGAAAATGGTTGCTGCAAAAGAACGGTTTAACCTAGAAGAACGAAACTTGGTGAGCCTAGCGGTTTTGGTGTACTGTTCATTACCTGAAAGAATCATCAAGATTGGGTGAAAAAATGTTTGCTGAGATTTCAGGCAATTCATAGTTTTTTGGAAGCTTGGCAACCCCTTTCCATGAAACTGATTTTTGTCAGTCTGCTTAGGGCTACATCAACAGCAAACAAACCATAGAGAAAAAACTTGAAACTGCTTTATTGTGTCAAGTTTCAAAGAGCTAGCACAAACCGTGTTTGATTTAGAGTTCCAAATACATGTATTCCTATAGGAAAAAGCAGAGTGAAACCTAAAAATGAAAACGGTTACTGCAAACGAACGGTTTAAACTAGAAGAACGAAATTTGGTGAGCCAAGTAGTTTTGGTGTACTGATCATTACCTGCTAGAATTATCAAGATTGGGTAAAAAATGTTTGCTGAGATTTCAGGCAACTCGTAGTTTTTTGTGAGCATGGCAACCCCTTTCCATGTCAGTGATTTTCACCAGTCTGTGCTTGGTGCTACATCAACAGCAAACAAACCATAGATATAGAACTTGAAACTGCTTTATTGTGTCAAGTTTCAAAGAGCTAGCACAAACCGTGTTCATTTAGAGTTCCAAATACATGTATCCCTATAGGAGTAAACAGAGTGAAACCTAGAAATGAAAACGGTTACTGCAAACGAAAGGTTTAACCTAGAAGAACGAAATTTGGTGAGCCAAGTGGTTTTGGTGTACTGATCATTTCCTGAAAGAATCATCAAGATTGGGTGAAAAAAATTTTGCTGAGATTTCAGGCAACTTGTAGTTTTTTGGAAGCTTGGCAACTCCTTTCCATGAAAGTGATTTTCGCCAGTCTCTGCTTAGGGCTACATCAACAGCAAACAAACTATAGAGATAGAACTTGAAACTGCTTTATTGTGTCAAGTTTCAAAGAGCTAGCACAAACCGTGTTTGATTTAGAGTTCCAAATACATGTATCCCTATAGGAGAAAACAGAGTGAAACCTAAAAATGTACACGGTTACTGCAAACGAACGGTTTAACCTACAAGAACGAAATTTGGTGAGCCAAGTGGTTTTGGTGTACTGATCATTACCTGAAAGAATCATCAAGATTGGGTGAAAAATGGTTGCTGATATTTCAGGAAACTCGTAGTTCTTTGGAAGCTTGGCAACCCCTTTCCATGAAAGTGATTTTCGCCAGTCTCTGCTTAGGGCTACATCAACAGCAAACAAACCATAGAGATAGAACTTGAAACTGCTTTATTGTGTCAAGTTTCAAAGAGCTAGCACAAACTGTGTTTGATTTAGAGTTCCAACTACAAGTATCCCTAGAGGAGAAAACAGAGTGAAACCTAAAAATGAAAACGGTAACTGCAAACGAACGGTTTAACCTAGAAGAACGAAATTTGGTGAGCCAAGTGGTTTTGGTGTACTGATCATTACCTGAAAGAATCATCAATATTGGGTAAAAAAATGTTTGCTGAGATTTCAGGCAACTCGTAGTTTTTGGAAGCTTGGCAACCCCTTTCCATGAAAGTGTTTTTCGCCAGTCTCTGCTTAGGGCTACATCAACAGCAAACAAAGCTTAGAGATAGAACTTGAAACTGCTTTATTGTGTCAAGTTTCAAAGAGCTAGCACAAACCGTGTTTGATTTAGAGTTCCAAATACATGTATCCCTATAGGAGAAAACAGAGTGAAACCTAAAAATGAAAATGGTTGCTGCAAAAGAACGGTTTAACCTAGAAGAACGAAACTTGGTGAGCCTAGCGGTTTTGGTGTACTGTTCATTACCTGAAAGAATCATCAAGATTGGGTGAAAAAATGTTTGCTGAGATTTCAGGCAATTCATAGTTTTTTGGAAGCTTGGCAAACCCTTTCCATGAAACTGATTTTTGTCAGTCTGCTTAGGGCTACATCAACAGCAAACAAACCATAGAGAAAAAACTTGAAACTGCTTTATTGTGTCAAGTTTCAAAGAGCTAGCACAAACCGTGTTTGATTTAGAGTTCCAAATACATGTATTCCTATAGGAAAAAGCAGAGTGAAACCTAAAAATGAAAACGGTTACTGCAAATGAACGGTTTAAACTAGAAGAACGGAAATTTGGTGAGCCAATTAGTTTTGGTGTACTGATCATTACCTGCTAGAATTATCAAGATTGGGTAAAAAAATGTTTGCTGAGATTTCAGGCAACTCGTAGTTTTTGTGAGCATGGCAACCCCTTTCCATGTCAGTGATTTTCACCAGTCTCTGCTTGGTGCTACATCAACAGCAAAGAAATCATAGATATAGAACTTGAAAACTGCTTTATTGTGTCAAGTTTCAAAGAGCTAGCACAAACCGTGTTCATTTAGAGTTCCAAATACATGTATCCCTATAGGAGTAAACAGAGTGAAACCTAGAAATGAAAACGGTTACTGCAAACGAAAGGTTTAACCTAGAAGAACGAAATTTGGTGAGCCAAGTGGTTTTGGTGTACTGATCATTTCCTGAAAGAATCATCAAGATTGGGTGAAAAAAGTTTGATGAGATTTCAGGCAACTTGTAGTTTTTGGAAGCTTGGCAACTCCTTTCCATGAAAGTGATTTTCGCCAGTCTCTGCTTAGGGCTACATCAACAGCAAACAAACTATAGAGATAGAACTTGAAACTGCTTTATTTGTCAAGTTTCAAAGAACTAGCACAAACCGTGTTTGATTTAGAGTTCCAAATACATGTATCCCTATAGGAGAAAACAGAGTGAAACCTAAAAATGTACACGGTTACTGCAAACGAACGGTTTAACCTAGAAGAACGAAACTTGGTGAGCCTATTGGTTTTGGTGTACTGTTCATTACCTGAAAGAATCATCAAGATTGGGTGAAAAAATGTTTGCTGAGATTTCAAGCAACTCGTAGTTTTTGGAAGCTTGGCAACCCCTTTCAATGAAAGTGATTTTCGTCAGTCTCTGCTTAGGGCTATATCAACAGCAAACAAACCATACAGATAGAACTTGAAACTGCTTTATTGTGTCAAGTTTCAAAGAGCTAGCAGAAACCTGATTTAGAGTTCCAAATTCATGTATCCCTATAGGAGAAAACAGAGTGAAACCTAAAAATGAAAACGGTTACTGCAAACGAATGGTTTAACCTAGAAGAACGAAATTTAGTGAGCCAAGTGGTTTTGGTGTACCGCTGATTACCTGAAAATATAATCAAGATTGGGCGAAAATATGTTTGCTGAGATTTCAGGCAACTCGTAGTTTTTTCGAAGCTTGGGAACCCCTTTCCATGAAAGTGATTTTCGCCAGTCTCTGCTTAGGGCTAGATCAACAGCAAACAAACCATAGAGATAGAACTTGAAACTGCTTTATTGTGTCAAGTTTCTTAGAGCTAGCACAAACCGTGTTTGATTTAGAGTTCCAAATACATGTATTTGTATAGGAGAAAACACAATGAAACCAAAAATGAAAACGGTTACTGCAAACGAACGGTTTAACCTAGAAGAACGAAATTTGGTGAGCCAAGTGGTTTTGGTGTACTGATCATTACCTGAAAGAATCATCAAGATTGGGTGAAAAAATTTTGGCTGAGATTTCAGGCAACTCGTAGTTTTTTTGAAGCTTGGCAACCCCTTTCCATGAAAGTGATTTGCGCCAGTCTCTTCTTAGGGCTACATCAACAGCAAACAAACCATAGAGATAGAACTTAAAACTTCTTTATTGTGTCAAGTTTCAAAGAGCTAGCACAAACCATGTTTTATTTAGAGTTCCAAATACATGCATCCCTATAGGAGAAAACAGAGTGAAACTAAAATGAAAACGGTTACTGCAAACGAACGGTTTAACCTAGAAGAACGAAATTTGGTGAGCCAAGTGGTTTTAGTGTACTGATCTTTACCTGAAAAATCATCAAGATTGGGTGAAAAAAGTTTTGCTGAGATTTCAGGCAACTCGTAGTTTTTTGGAAGCTTGCCAACCCCTTTCCATGAAAGTGATTTTCGCCAGTCTCTGCTTAGGCTACATCAACAGCAAACACACCATAGAGACAGAACTTGAAACTGCTTTATTGTGTCAGGTTTCAAATAGCTAGCACAAACCGTGTTTGATTTAGAGTTCCAAATACATGTATCCCTATAGGAGAAAACAGAGTGAAACCTAAAATGAAAACGGTTACTGCAAACGAACGGTTTATCCTAAAAGAACAAAATTTGGTGAGCCAAGAGGTTTTATGGTACTGATCATTACCTGAAAGAATCATCAACATTGGGTGAAAAAATGGTTGCTGAGATTTCAGGCAAATCGTAGTTTTTTGGAAGTTTTTTAACCCCTTTCCATAAAACTGATTTCGTCAGTCTGCTTAGGGCTACATCAACAGCAAACAATCCATAGAGGATAGAACATGAAACTGCTTTATTGTGTCAAGTTTCAAAGAGCTAGCACAAACCGTTTTTTATTTAAAGTTCCAAATACATGTATTCCTATAGGAAAAAACAGTGAAACCTAAAAATCAAAACGGTTACTGCAAACGAACGGTTTTACCTAGAAGAACGAACTTGGTGAGCCTAGTGGTTTTGATGTACTGATCATTACCTGAAAGAATCATCAAGATTGGGTGAAAAAATGTTGGCTGAGATTCAGGCAACTCCTAGTTTTTTAAAGCTTGGCAACCCTTTCCATGAAAGTGATTTTCGCCAGTCTCTGCTTAGAACTACATCAACAGCAAACAAAGCATAGAGATAGAACTTGAAACTGCTTCATTGTGTCAAGTTTCAAAGAGCTAGCACAAACCGTGTTTGATTTGGAGTTCCAAATACATGTATCCCTATAGGAGAAAACAGAGTGAAACCTAAAAATGAAAATGGTTACTGCAAACGAACTGGTTTAACATAGAAGAATGAAATTTGGTGAGCCAAGTGGTTTTGTGTACTGATCATTACCTGAAAGAATCATCAAGATTGGGTTAAAAAATATTTGCTGAGATTTCAGGCAACTCATAGTTTTTTGGAAGCTTGGCAACCCCTTTCCATGAAAGTGATTTTCGCCAGTCTCTGCTTAGGGCTACATCAACAGCAAACAAACCATAGAGATAGAACTTGAAACTGCTTCATTGTGTCAAGTTTCAAAGAGCTAGAACAAACCGTGTTTGATTTAGAGTTACAAGTACATGTATCCCTATAGGAGAAAACAGAGTGAAACCTAAAAATGAAAATGGTTGCTGCAAAAGAACGGTTTAACCTAGAAGAACGAAACTTGGTGAGCCTAGCGGTTTTGGTGTACTGTTCATTACCTGAAAGAATCATCAAGATTGGGTGAAAAAATGTTTGCTGAGATTTCAGGCAATTCGTAGTTTTTTGGAAGCTTGGCAACCCCTTTCCATGAAACTGATTTTTGTCAGCCTGCTTAGGGCTACATCAACAGCAAACAAACCATAGAGAAAAACTTGAAACTGCTTTATTGTGTCAAGTTTCAAAGAGCTAGCACAAACCGTGTTTGATTTAGAGTTCCAAATACATGTATTTCTACAGGAGAAAACAGAGTGAAACCTAAAAATGAAAACGGTTACTGCAAACGAATGGTTTAACCTAGAAGAACGAAATTTGGTGAGCCAAGTGGTTTTGGTGTACTGATCATTACCTGAAAAAAATCATCAAGATTGGGTGGAAAAAAGTTTTGCTGAGATTCAGGCAACTCGTAGTTTTTTGGAAGCTTGCCAACCCCTTTCCATGAAAGTGATTTTCGCCAGTCTCTGCTTAGGGCTACATCAACAGCAAACACACCATAGAGACAGAACTTGAAACTGCTTTATTGTGTCAGGTTTCAAATAGCTAGCACAAACCGTGTTTGATTTAGAGTTCCAAATACATGTATCCCTATAGGAGAAAACAGAGTGAAACCTAATAATGAAAACGGTTACTGCAAACGAACGGTTATCCTAAAAGAACAAATTTGGTGAGCCAAGAGGGTTTTATTGTACTGATCATTACCTGAAAGAATCATCAACATTGGGTGAAAAAATGATTGCTGAGATTTCAGGCAAATCGTAGTTTTTTGGAAGTTTTTTAACCCCTTTCCATGAAACTGATTTTCGTCAGTCTGCTTAGGGCTACATCAACAGCAAACAATCCATAGAGATAGAACATGAAACTGCTTTATTGTGTCAAGTTTCAAAGAGCTAGCACAAAACCGTTTTTATTTAAAGTTCCAAATACATGTATTCCTATAGGAAAAACAGTGAAACCTAAAAATCAAAACGGTTACTGCAAACGAACGGTTTTACCTAGAAGAACGAACTTGGTGAGCCTAGTGGTTTTGATGTACTGATCATTACCTGAAAGAATCATCAAGATTGGGTGAAAAAATGTTGGATGAGATTCAGGCAACTCCTAGTTTTTAAAAGCTTGGCAACCCCTTTCCATGAAAGTGATTTTCGCCAGTCTCTGCTTAGAACTACATCAACAGCAAACAAAGCATAGAGATACAACTTGAAACTGCTTCATTGTGTCAAGTTTCAAAGAGCTAGCACAAACCGGGTTTGATTTGGAGTTCCAAATACATGTATCCCTATAGGAGAAAACAGAGTAAAACCTAAAAATGAAAATGGTTACTGCAAACGAACGGTTTAACATAGAAGAATGAAATTTGGTGAGCCAAGTGGTTTTTGTGTACTGATCATTACCTGAAAGAATCATCAAGATTGGGTTAAAAAAATATTTGCTGAGATTTCAGGCAACTCATAGTTTTTTGGAAGCTTGGCAACCCCTTTCCATGAAAGTGATTTTCGCCAGTCTCTGCTTAGGGCTACATCAACAGCAAACAAACCATAGAGATAGAACTTGAAACTGCTTCATTGTGTCAAGTTTCAAAGAGCTAGAACAAACCGTGTTTGATTAGAGTTACAAGTACATGTATCCCTATAGGAGAAAACAGAGTGAAACCTAAAAATGAAAATGGTTGCTGCAAAAGAACGGTTTAACCTAGAAGAACGAAACTGGTGAGCCTAGCGGTTTTGGTGTACTGTTCATTACCTGAAAGAATCATCAAGATTGGGTGAAAAAATGTTTGCTGAGATTCAGGCAATTCGTAGTTTTTTGGAAGCTTGGCAAACCCTTTCCATGGAAACTGATTTTTGTCAGTCTGCTTAGGGCTACATCAACAGCAAACAAACCATAGAGAAAAAACTTGAAACTGCTTTATTGTGTCAAGTTCAAAGAGCTAGCACAAACCGTGTTTGATTTAGAGTTCCAAATACATGTATTCCTATAGGAGAAAGCAGAGTGAAACCTAAAAATGAAAACGGTTACTGCAAACGAACGGTTTAAACTAGAAGAACGAAATTTGGTGAGCCAAGTAGTTTTGGTGTACTGATCATTACCTGCTAGAATTATCAAGATTGGGTAAAAAAATGTTTGCTGAGATTTCAGGCAACTCGTAGTTTTTGTGAGCATGGCAACCCCTTTCCATGTCAGTGATTTTCACCAGTCTCTGCTTGGTGCTACATCAACAGCAAACAAACCATAGATATAGAACTTGAAACTGCTTTATTGTGTCAAGTTTCAAAGAGCTAGCACAAACCGTGTTCATTTAGAGTTCCAAATACATGTATCCCTATAGGAGTAAACAGAGTGAAACCTAAAATGAAAACGGTTACTGCAAACGAAAGGTTTAACCTAGAAGAACGAAATTTGGTGAGCCAAGTGGTTTTGGTGTACTGATCATTACCTGAAAGAATCATCAAGATTGGGTTAAAAAATATTTGCTGAGATTTCAGGCAACTCATAGTTTTTTGGAAGCTTGGCAACCCCTTTCCATGAAAGTGATTTTCGCCAGTCTCTGCTTAGGGCTACATCAACAGCAAACAAACCATAGAGATAGAACTTGAAACTGCTTCATTGTGTCAAGTTTCAAAGAGCTAGAACAAAACCGTGTTTGATTTAGAGTTACAAGTACATGTATCCCTATAGGAGAAAACAGAGTGAAACCTAAAATGAAAATGGTTGCTGCAAAAGAACGGTTTAACCTAGAAGAACGAAACTTGGTGAGCCTAGCGGTTTTGGTGTACTGTTCATTACATGAAAGAATCATCAAGATTGGGTGAAAAAATGTTTGCTGAGATTTCAGGGAATTCGTAGTTTTTGGAAGCTTGGCAACCCCTTTCCATGAAACTGATTTTTGTCAGTCTGCTTAGGGCTACATCAACAGCAAACAAACCATAGAGAAAAAACTTGAAACTGCTTTATTGTGTCAAGTTACAAAGAGCTAGCACAAACCGTGTTTGATTTAGAGTTCCAAATACATGTATTCCTATAGGAGAAAGCAGAGTGAAACCTAAAAATGAAAACGGTTACTGCAAACGAACGGTTTAAACTAGAAGAACGAAATTTGGTGAGCCAAGTAGTTTTGGTGTACTGATCATTACCTGAAAGAATCATCAAGATTGGGTCAAAAAACTTTGGCTGAGATTTCAGGCAACTCGTGGTTTTTTGGAAGCTTGGCAAACCCTTTCCATGAAAGTGATTTTCGTCAGTCTCTGCTTAGGGCTACATCAACAGCAAACAAACCATAGAGAGAGAACTTGAAACTGCTTTATTGTGTCAAGTTTCAAAGAGCTAGCACAAACCGTGTTAGATTTAGAGTTCCAAATACATGTATCCGTATAGGAGAAAACAGAGTGAAACCTAAAAATGAAAACGGTTACTGCAAACGAACGGTTTAACCTAGTAGAACGAAACTTGGTGAGCCTAGTGGTTTTGGTGTACTCTTCATTACCTGAAAGAATCATCAAGATTGGGTGAAAAAATGTTTGCTGAGATTTCAGGAAAATCGTAGTTTTTTGGAGGCTTGGCAACCCCTTTAAATGAAAGTGATTTTCGCCATTCTCTGCTTAGGGCTACATCAACAGGCAAACAAACCATAGAGATAGAGCTTGAAACTGCTTTATTGTGTCAATTTTCAAAAGCTAGCACAAACCGTGTTTGATTAAGAGTTCCAAATACACCGATCCCTATAGAAGAAAACAGAGTGAAACCTAAATGAAAACGGTTACTGCAAACGAAGGGTTTAAACTAGAAGAATGAAGTTTGGTGAGCCAAGTGGATTTGGTGTACTGATCATTACCTGAAAGAATCATCAAGATTGGGTGAAAAAATGTTTGCTGAAATTTCAGGCAACTCGTAGTTTTTTGGAGGCTTGGCAACCCCTTTAAATGAAAGTGATTTTCGCCAGTCTCTGCTTAGGGCTCCATCAACAGCAAACAAACCATAGAGATAGAACTTGAAACTGCTTTATTGTGTCAAGTTTCATTGAGCTAGCACAAACCGTGTTTGATTTAGAGTTCCAAATACATGTATCCCTATAGGAGTAAACAGAGTGAAACCTAAAAATGAAAACGGTTACTGCAAACGACGGTTTATCCTAAAAGAATGAAAATTCGTAAGCCAAGAGGTTTTGTTGTACTGATCATTACCTGAAAGAATCATCAAGATTCGGTGAAAAAATGGTTGCTGAGATTTCAGGCAAATCGTAGTTTTTGGAAGCTTGGCAACCCTTTCCATGAAATTGATTTTCGCCAGTCTCTGCTTAGGGCTACATCAACAGCAAGCAAACCATAGATATAGAACTTGAAACTGCTTTATTGTGTCAAGTTTCAAAGAGCTATCACAAACCGTGTTTGATTAGAGTTCCAAATACATGTATCCCTATAAGAGAAAACAGAGTGAAACCTAAAAATGAAAACGGTTACTGCAAACGAACGGTTTAACCTAGAAGAACGAAATTTGGTGAGCCAAGTGGTTTAGGTGTACTGATCATTACCTGAAAGAATCATCAAGATTGGGTGAAAAAATGTTTGCTGTGATTTCAGGCAACTCGTAGTTTTTTTGGAAGCTTGGAAACCCCTTTCCATGAAAGTGATTTTCGCCAGTCTCTGCTTAGGGCTACATCAACAGCAAACAAAGCTTAGAGATAGAACTTGAAACTGCTTTATTGTGTCAAGTTTCAAAGAGCTAGCACAACCGTGTTTGATTTAGAGTTCCAAATACATGTATCCCTATAGGAGAAAACAGAGTGAAACCTAAAAATGTAAACGGTTACTGTAAACGAACGGTTTAACCTAGAAGAATCAAATTTGGTGAGCCACGTGGTTTTGGTGTACTGATCATTACCTGAAAAGAATCATCAATATTGGGTGAAAAAATGTTTGCTGAGATTTCAGGCAACTCGTAGTTTTTTGGAAGCTTGGCAACCCCTTTCCATGAAAGTGATTTTCGCCAGTCTCTGCTTAGGACTACATCAACAGGAAACAAACCATAGAGATAGAACTTGAAACTGCTTTATTGTGTCAATTTCAAAGAGCTAGCACAAACCGTGTATCATTTAGAGTTCCAAATACATGTATCCCTATAGGAGAAAACAGAGTGAAACCTAAAAATGTAAACGGTTACTGCAAAGGAACGGTTTAACCTAGAAGAACGAAATTGGGTGAGCCAAGAGGTTTTGGTGTACTGACCATTTCCTGAAAAAATCATCAAGATTGGGTAAAAAAATGTTTGCTGAGATTTCAGGCAACTCTTAGCTTTTTGGAAGCTTGGCAACCCCTTTAAAATAAAGTGATTTTCGCCAGTCTCTGCTTAGGGCTACATCAACAGCAAACAAAGCTTAGAGATAGAACTTGAACCTGCTTTATTGTGTCAATTTTCAAAGAGCTAGCACAAACCGTGTTTGATTTAGAGTTCCAAATACATGTATCCCTGTAGGAGAAAACAGAGTGAAACCTAAAAATGAAAACGGTTACTGCAAATGAACGGTTTAACCTAGAAGAACGAAATTGGGTGATCCAAGTGGTTTTGGTGTACTGACCATTACCTGAAAGAATCATCAAGATTGGGTAAAAAAATGTTGCTGAGATTTCAGGCAACTCTTAGTTTTTTGGAAGCTTGGCAACCCCTTTAAATGAAAGAGATTTTCGCCAGTCTCTGCTTAGGGCTACATCAACAGAAAACAAAACCATAGAGATAGAACTTGAAACTGCTTTATTGTGTCAAGTTTCAAAGAGCTAGCAATAACCGTGTTTGATTTAGAGTTCCAAATACATGTATCCCTGTAGGAGAAAACAGAGTGAAACCTAAAAATGAAAACGGTTACTGTAAACGAACGGTTTAACCTAGAAGAATGAAATTTGGTGAGCCACGTGGTTTTGGTGTACTGACCATTACCTGAAAGAATCATCAATATTGGGTGAAAAAATGTTTGCTGAGATTTTAGGAAACTCATAATTTTTTGGTAGCTTGGCAACCCCTTTCCATGAAAGTGATTTTCGCCAGTCTCTGCTTAAGACTACATCAACAGCAAACAAACCATAGAGATAGAACTTGAAACTGCTTTATTGTGTCAAGTTTCAACGAGCTAGCACAAACCGTGTATCATTTAGAGTTCCAAATACATGTATCCCTATAGGAGAAAACAGAGTGAAACCTAAAAATGAAAACGGTTACTGCAAACGAACGGTTTAACCTAGAAGAACGAAATTTGGTGAGCCAAGTGGTTTTGGTGTATTGATCATTACCTGAAAGAATCATCAAGATTGGGTTAAAAAATATTTGCTGAGATTTCAGGCAACTCATAGTTTTTTGGAAGCTTGGCAACCCCTTTCCATGAAAGTGATTTTCGCCAGTCTCTGCTTAGGGCTACATCAACAGCAAACAAACCATAGAGATAGAACTTGAAACTGCTTCATTGTGTCAAGTTTCAAAGAGCTAGAACAAACCGTGTTTGATTTAGAGTTACAAGTACATGTATCCCTATAGGAGAAAACAGAGTGAAACCTAAAAATGAAAATGGTTGCTGCCAAAGAACGGTTTAACCTAGAAGAACGAAACTTGGTGAGCCTAGCGGTTTTGGTGTACTGTTCATTACCTGAAAGAATCATCAAGATTGGGTGAAAAAATGTTTGCTGAGATTTCAGGCAATTCGTAGTTTTTTGGAAGCTTGGCAACCCCTTTCCATGAAACTGATTTTTGTCAGCCTGCTTAGGGCTACATCAACAGCAAACAAACCATAGAGAAAAAACTTGAAACTGCTTTATTGTGTCAAGTTTCAAAGAGCTAGCACAAACCGTGTTTGATTTAGAGTTCCAAATACATGTATTTCTACAGGAGAAAACAGAGTGAAACCTAAAAATGAAAACGGTTACTGCAAACGAATGGTTTAACCTAGAAGAACGAAATTTGGTGAGCCAAGTGGTTTTGGTGTACTGATCATTACCTGAAAGAATCATCAAGATTGGGTGAAAAAAGTTTTGCTGAGATTTCAGGCAACTCGTAGTTTTTTGGAAGCTTGCCAACCCCTTTCCATGAAAGTGATTTTCGCCAGTCTCTGCTTAGGGCTACATCAACAGCAAACACACCATAGAGACAGAACTTGAAACTGCTTTATTGTGTCAGGTTTCAAATAGCTAGCACAAACCGTGTTTGATTTAGAGTTCCAAATACATGTATCCCTATAGGAGAAAACAGAGTGAAACCTAATAATGAAAACGGTTACTGCAAACGAACGGTTTATCCTAAAAGAACAAAATTTGGTGAGCCAAGAGGTTTTATTGTACTGATCATTACCTGAAAGAATCATCAACATTGGGTGAAAAAATGGTTGCTGAGATTTCAGGCAAATCGTAGTTTTTTGGAAGTTTTTTAACCCCTTTCCATGAAACTGATTTTCGTCAGTCTGCTTAGGGCTACATCAACAGCAAACAATCCATAGAGATAGAACATGAAACTGCTTTATTGTGTCAAGTTTCAAAGAGCTAGCACAAACCGTTTTTTATTTAAAGTTCCAAATACATGTATTCCTATAGGAAAAAACAGTGAAACCTAAAAATCAAAACGGTTACTGCAAACGAACAGTTTTACCTAGAAGAACGAACTTGGTGAGCCTAGTGGTTTTGATGTACTGATCATTACCTGAAAGAATCATCAAGATTGGGTGAAAAAATGTTGGCTGAGATTCAGGCAACTCCTAGTTTTTTAAAAGCTTGGCAACCCCTTTCCATGAAAGTGATTTTCGCCAGTCTCTGCTTAGAACTACATCAACAGCAAACAAAGCATAGAGATAGAACTTGAAACTGCTTCATTGTGTCAAGTTTCAAAGAGCTAGCACAAACCGTGTTTGATTTGGAGTTCCAAATACATGTATCCCTATAGGAGAAAACAGAGTGAAACCTAAAAATGAAAATGGTTACGGCAAACGAACGGTTTAACATAGAAGAATGAAATTTGGTGAGCCAAGTGGTTTGGTGTACTGATCATTACCTGAAAGAATCATCAAGATTGGGTTAAAAAATATTTGCTGAGTTTTCAGGCAACTCATAGTTTTTTGGAAGCTTGGCAACCCCTTTCCATGAAAGTGATTTTCGCCAGTCTCTGCTTAGGGCTACATCAACAGCAAACAAACCATAGAGATAGAACTTGAAACTGCTTCATTGTGTCAAGTTTCAAGAGCTAGAACAAACCGTGTTTGATTTAGAGTTACAAGTACATGTATCCCTATAGGAGAAAACAGAGTGAAACCTAAAAATGAAAATGGTTGCTGCAAAAGAACGGTTTAACCTAGAAGAACGAAACTTGGTGAGCCTAGCGGTTTTGGTGTACTGTTCATTACCTGAAAGAATCATCAAGATTGGGTGAAAAAATGTTTGCTGAGATTTCAGGCAATTCGTAGTTTTTGGAAGCTTGGCAACCCTTTCCATGAAACTGATTTTGTCAGTCTGCTTAGGGCTACATCAACAGCAAACAAACCATAGAGAAAAAACTTGAAACTGCTTTATTGTGTCAAGTTTCAAAGAGCTAGCACAAACCGTGTTTGATTTAGAGTTCCAAATACATGTATTCCTATAGGAGAAAGCAGAGTGAAACCTAAAAATGAAAACGGTTACTGCAAACGAACGGTTTAAACTAGAAGAACGAAATTTGGTGAGCCAAGTAGTTTGGTGTACTGATCATTACCTGCTAGAATTATCAAGATTGGGTAAAAAAATGTTTGCTGAGATTTCAGGCAACTCGTAGTTTTTTTGTGAGCATGGCAACCCTTTCCATGTCAGTGATTTTCACCAGTCTCTGCTTGGTGCTACATCAACAGCAACAAACCATAGATATAGAACTTGAACTGCTTTATTGTGTCAAGTTTCAAAGAGCTAGCACAAACCGTGTTCATTTAGAGTTCCAAATACATGTATCCCTATAGGAGTAAACAGAGTGAAACCTAAAAATGAAAACGGTTACTGCAAACGAAAGGTTTAACCTAGAATAACGAAATTTGGTGAGCCAAGTGGTTTTGGTGTACTGATCATTACCTGAAAGAATCATCAAGATTGGGTTAAAAAATATTTGCTGAGATTTCAGGCAACTCATAGTTTTTTGGAAGCTTGGCAACCCCTTTCCATGAAAGTGATTTTCGCCAGTCTCTGCTTAGGGCTACATCAACAGCAAACAAACATAGAGATAGAACTTGAAACTGCTTCATTGTGTCAAGTTTCAAAGAGCTAGAACAAACCGTGTTTGATTTAGAGTTACAAGTACATGTATCCTATAGGAGAAAACAGAGTGAAACCTAAAATGAAAATGGTTGCTGCAAAAGAACGGTTTAACCTAGAAGAACGAAACTTGGTGAGCCTAGCGGTTTTGGTGTACTGTTCATTACATGAAAGAATCATCAAGATTGGGTGAAAAAATGTTTGCTGAGATTTCAGGGAATTCGTAGTTTTTTGGAAGCTTGCAACCCCTTTCATGAAACTGATTTTTGTCAGTCTGCTTAGGGCTACATCAACAGCAAACAACCATAGAGAAAAAATTTGAAACTGCTTTATTGTGTCAAGTTTCAAAGAGCTAGCACAAACCGTGTTTGATTAGAGTTCCAAATACTTGTATCCCTATAGGAGAAAACAGAGTGAAACCTTAAATAAAAACGGTTACTGCAAACGAACGGTTTAACCTTGAAGAACGAAACTTGGTGAGCCAAGGGGTTTGGTGTACTGATCATTACCTGAAAGAATCATCAAGATTGGGTCAAAAAACTTTGGCTGAGATTTCAGGCAACTCGTGGTTTTTTGGAAGCTTGGCAAACCCTTTCCATGAAAGTGATTTTCGTCAGTCTCTGCTTAGGGCTACATCAACAGCAAACAAACCATAGAGAGAGAACTTGAAACTGCTTTATTGTGTCAAGTTTCAAAGAGCTAGCACAAACCGTGTTAGATTTAGAGTTACAAATACATGTATCCGTATAGGAGAAAACAGAGTGAAACCTAAAAATGAAAACGGTTACTGCAAACGAACGGTTTAACCTAGTAGAACGAACTTGGTGAGCCTAGTGGTTTTGGTGTACTCTTCATTACCTGAAAGAATCATCAAGATTGGGTGAAAAAATGTTTGCTGAGATTTCAGGAAAATCGTAGTTTTTGGAGCTTGGCAACCCCTTTAAATGAAAGTGATTTTCGCCATTCTCTGCTTAGGGCTACATCAACAGCAAACAAACCATAGAGATAGAGCTTGAAACTGCTTTATTGTGTCAATTTTCAAAAAATTGTGTCAATTTTCAAAAAGCTAGCACAAACCGTGTTTGATTAAGAGTTCCAAATACACCGATCCCTATAGAAGAAAACAGAGTGAAACCTAAAATGAAAACGGTTACTGCAAACGAAGGGTTTAAACTAGAAGAATGAAGTTTGGTGAGCCAAGTGGATTTGGTGTACTGATCATTACCTGAAAGAATCATCAAGATTGGGTGAAAAAATGTTTGCTGAAATTTCAGGCAACTCGTAGTTTTTTGGAGGCTTGGCAACCCCTTTAAATGAAAGTGATTTAGGCCAGTCTCTGCTTAGGGCTCCATCAACAGCAAACAAACCATAGAGATAGAACTTGAAACTGCTTTATTGTGTCAAGTTTCATTGAGCTAGCACAAACCGTGTTTGATTTAGAGTTCCAAATACATGTATCCCTATAGGAGTAAACAGAGTGAAACCTAAAAATGAAAACGGTTACTGCAAACGACGGTTTATCCTAAAAGAATGAAATTTGGTGAGCCAAGAGGTTTTGTTGTACTGATCATTACCTGAAAGAATCATCAAGATTCGGTGAAAAAATGGTTGCTGAGATTTCAGGCAAATCGTAGTTTTTTGGAAGCTTGGCAACCCCTTTCCATGAAAGTGATTTTCGCCAGTCTCTGCTTAGGGCTACATCAACAGCAAGCAAACCATAGATATAGAACTTGAAACTGCTTTATTGTGTCAAGTTTCAAAGAGCTATCACAAACCGTGTTTGATTTAGAGTTCCAAATACATGTATCCCTATAAGAGAAAACAGAGTGAAACGTAAAAATGAAAACGGTTACTGCAAACGAACGGTTTAACCTAGAAGAATCAAATTTGGTGAGCCACGTGGTTTTGGTGTACTGATCATTACCTGAAAGAATCATCAAGATTGGGTGAAAAAATGTTTGCTGAGATTTCAGGCAACTCGTAGTTTTTTGGAAGCTTGGCAACCCCTTTCCATGAAAGTGATTTTCGGCAGTCTCTGCTTAGGACTACATCAACAGGAAACAAACCATACAGATAGAACTTGAAACTGCTTTATTGTGTCAATTTCAAAAAGCTAGCACAAACCGTGTATCATTTAGAGTTCCAAATACATGTATCCCTATAGGAGAAAACAGAGTGAAACCTAAAAATGTAAACGGTTACTGCAAAGGAACGGTTTAACCTAGAAGAACGAAATTGGGTGAGCCAAGAGGTTTTGGTGTACTGACCATTTCCTGAAAGAATCATCAAGATTGGGTAAAAAAATGTTTGCTGAGATTTCAGGCAACTCTTAGCTTTTTGGAAGCTTGGCAACCCCTTTAAAATAAAGTGATTTTCGCCAGTCTCTGCTTAGGGCTACATCAACAGCAAACAAAGCTTAGAGATAGAACTTGAACCTGCTTTATTGTGTCAATTTTCAAAGAGCTAGCACAAACCGTGTTTGATTTAGAGTTCCAAATACATGTATCCCTGTAGGAGAAAACAGAGTGAAACCTAAAAATGAAAACGGTTACTGCAAATGAACGGTTTAACCTAGAAGAACGAAATTGGGTGAGCCAAGTGGTTTTGGTGTACTGACCATTACCTGAAAGAATCATCAAGATTGGGTAAAAAAATGTTTGCTGAGATTTCAGGCAACTCTTAGTTTTTTGGAAGCTTGGCAACCCCTTTTCATGAAAGTGATTTTCGCCAGTCTGTGCTTAGGGCTACATCAACAGCAAACAATCCAGAGAGATAGAACTTGAAACTGCTTTATTGTGTCAAGTTTCAAAGAGCTAGCACAAACCGTGTTTGATTTAGAGTTCCAAATACATGTATCCTTATAGGAGAAAACAGAGTGAAACCTAAAAATGTAAACGGTTACTGCAAACGAACGGTTTAACCTAGAAGAACGAAATTTGGTGAGCCAGGTGGTTTTGGTGTACTGATCATTACCTGAAAAAAATCATCAAGATTGGGTGAAAAAATGTTTGCTGAGATTTCAGGCAACTCGTAGTTTTTTTGAAGCTTGGCAACCCCTTCCCATGAAAGTGATTTTCGCCAGTCTCTTCTTGGAACTACATCAACAGCAATCAAATTATAGATATAGAACTTGAAACTGCTTTATTATGTCAAGTTTCAAAAAGCTAACAAAAACCGTGTTTGATTTAGAGTTCCAAACACATGTATCCCTATAGGAGAAAACAGAGTGAAACCTAAAAATGAAAACGGTTACTGTAAACGAACGGTTTTACCTAGAAGAATGAAATTTGGTGAGCCACGTGGTTTTGGTGTACTGATCATTACCTGAAAGAATCATCAATATTGGGTGAAAAAATCTTTGCTGAGATTTCAGGCAACTCGTAGTTTTTTGGAAGCTTGGCAACCCCTTTCCATGAAAGTGATTTTCGCCAGTCTCTGCTTAGGACTACATCAACAGCAAACAAACCATAGAGATAGAACTTGAAACTGCTTTATTGTGTCAAGTTTCAAAGAGCTAGCACAAACTGTGTATAATTTAGAGTTCCAAATACATGTATCATTATAGGAGAAAACAGAGTGAAACCTAAAAATGAAAACGGTTACTGCAAACGAACGGTTTAACCTAGAAGAACGAAATTTGGTGAGCCAAGTGGTTTTAGTGTACTGATCATTACCTGAAAAAATCATCAAGATTGGGTGAAAAAATGTTTGCTGAAATTTCAGGCAACTCGTAGTTTTTTGGAAGCTTGGCAACCCCTTTCCATGAAAGTGATTTTCGCCAGTCTCTGCTTAGGGCTACATCAACAGCAAACAAAGCTTAGAGATAGAACTTGAAACTGCTTTATTGTGTCAAGTTTCAAAGAGCTAGCACAAACCGTGTTTGATTTAGAGTTCCAAATACATGTATCCCTATAGGAGAAAACAGAGTGAAACCTAAAAATGGAAACGGTTACTGTAAAACAACGGTTTAACCTAGAAGAATCAAATTTGGTGAGCCACGTGGTTTTGGTGTACTGATCATTACCTGAAAGAATCATCAATATTGGGTGAAAAAATCTTTGCTGAGATTTCAGGGAACTCGTAGTTTTTTGGAAGCTTGGCAACCCCTTTCCATGAAAGTGATTTTCGCCAGTCTCTGCTTAGGACTACATCAACAGCAAACAAACCATAGAGATAGAACTGGAAACTGCTTTATTGTGTCAAGTTTAAAAGAGCTAGCACAAACTGTGTATCAATTAGAGTTCCAAATACATGTATCCATATAGGAGAAAACAGAGTGAAACCTAAAAATGAAAACGGTTACTGCAAACGAACGGTTTAACCTAGAAGAACGAAATTTGGTGAGCCAAGTGGTTTTAGTGTACTGATCATTACCTGAAAGAATCATCAAGATTGGGTGAAAAAATGTTTGCTGAAATTTCAGGCAACTCGTAGTTTTTTGGAAGCTTGGCAACCCCTTTCCATGAAAGTGATTTTCGCCAGTCTCTGCTTAGGGCTACATCAACAGCAAACAATCCATAGAGATAAGAACTTGAAACTGCTTTATTGTGTCAAGTTTCAAAGAGCTAGCACAAACCGTGTTTGATTTAGAGTTCCAAATACATGTATCCCTATAGGAGAAAACAGAGTGAAACCTAAAAATGAAAACGGTTACTGCAAACGACAGGTTTAACCTAGAAGAACGAAATTTGGTGAGCCAAGTGGTTTTGGTGTACTGATCATTACCTGAAAGAATCATCAAGATTGGGTGAAAAAATATTTTCTGAGATTTTAGGCAACTCGTAGTTTTTTAGAAGCTTGGCAACCCCTTTCCATAAAAGTGATTTTCGCCAGTCTCTGCTTAGAGATACATCAAAGGCAAACAAATTATAGAGATAGAACTTGAAACTGCTTTATTATGTCAAGTTTCAAAGAGCTAGCACAAACCGTGTTTGATTTAGAGTTCCAAATACATGTATCCCTATAGGAGAAAACAGAGTGAAACCTAAAAATGTAAACAGTTACTGCAAACGAACGGTTTAACCTAGAAGAATGAAATTTGGTGAGCCAAGTGGTTTTGGTATACTGATCATTACCTGAAAAAATCATCAAGATTGGGTGAAAAAATATTTGCTGAGATTTCAGGCAACTCGTAGTTTTTTAGAAGCTTGGCAAACCCTTTCCATGAAAGTGATTTTCGCCAGTCTCTGCTTAGAGCTACATCAACAGTAAACAAACCATAGAGATAGAACTTGAAACTGCTTTATTATGTCAAGTTTCAAAGAGCTAGCACAAACCGTGTTTGATTTAGAGTTCCAAATATGTGTATCTCTATAGGAGAAAACAGAGTGAAACCTAAAAATGAAAACGGTTACTGCAAACGAACGGTTTAACCTAGAAGAACGAAATTTGGTGAGCCAAGTGGTTTGGGTATACTGATCAGTACCTAAAAGAATCATCCACATTGGGTGAAAAAATGTTTGCTGAAATTTCAGGCAACTCGTAGTTTTCTGGAAGCTTGGCCACCCCTTTCCATGAAAGTGATTTTCGCCAGTCTCTGCTTAGGGCTACATCAACAGCAAACAAACCGTAGAGATAGAACTTGAAACTGCTTTATTGTGTCAAGTTTCAAAGAGCTAGCACAAACCGTGTTTGATTAAGAGTTCCAAATACATGCATCCCTATAGGAAAAATCAGAGTGAAACCTAAAAATGAAAACGGTTACTGCAAACGAACGGTTTAACTTAGAAGAACGAAATTTGGTGAGCCAAGTGGTTTTGGTGTACTGATCATTACCTGAAAGAATCATCAAGATTGGGTGAAAAAATGTTTGCTCAGATTTCAGGCATCTCGTAGATTTTGGAAAGCTTGGCAACCGCTTTAAATGAAATTGATTTGCGCCAGTCTCTGCTTAGGGCTACATCAACAGCAAACATTGCATAGGTATAGAACTTGAAACTGCTTTATTGGGTCAAGTTTCAAAGAGCTAGCACAAACCGTGTTTGATTTACAGTTCCAAATACATGTATCCCTATAGGAAAAAACAGAGTGAAACCTAAAAATGAAAACGGTTACTGCAAACGAACGGTTTAATCTATAAGAACGAAATTTAGTGAGCCAAGTGGTTTTGGTGTACTGATCATTACCTGAAAGAATCATCAAGATTCGGTGAGAAAAAGTTTGCTGAGATTTCAGGCAACTCGTAGTTTTTTGGAAGCTTGGCAACCCCTTTCCATGAAAGTGATTTTCGCCAGTCTCTTCTTAGGGCTACATCAACAGCAAACAAACCATAGAGAGAGAACTTGAAACTGCTTTATTGTGTCAAGTTTCAAAGAGCTAGCACAAACCGTGTTTGATTTAGAGTTCCAAATACATGTATCCCTATAGGAGAAAACAGAGTGAAACCTAAAAATGAAAACGGTTACAGCAAACGAACGGTTTAACCTAGAAGAACGAAATTTGGTGAGCCAAGTGGTTTTGGTGTACTGATCATTACCTGAACGAATCATCAATATTGGGTAAAAAAATGTTTGCTGAGATTTCAGGCAACTCGTAGTTTTTTGGAAGCTTGGCAACCCCTTTCCATGAAAGTGATTTTCGCCAGTCTCTGCTTAGGGCTACATCAACAGCAAACAATCCATAGAGATAGAACTTGAAATTGCTTTATTGTGTCAAGTTTCAAAGAGCTAGCACAAACCGTGTTTGATTTAGAGTTCCAAATACATGTATCCCTATAGGAGAAAACAGAGTGAAACCTAAAAATGTAAACGGTTACTGCAAACGAACGGTTTAACCTTGAAGAACGAAATTTGGTGAACCTAGTGGTTTTGGTGTACTGATCATTACCTGAAACAATCATCAAGATTGGGTGAAAAAATGTTGGCTGAGCTTTCAGGAAACTCGTAGTTTTTTGGAAGCTTGGCAACCCCTTTCCATGAAAGTGATTTTCGGCAGTCTCTGCTTAGGGCTACATCAACAGCAATCAAAGCATAGAGATAGAACTTGAAACTACTTTATTGTGTCAAGTTTTAAAGAGCTAGCTCAAACCGTGTTTGATTTAGAGTTCCAAATACATGTATCCCTATAGGAGAAAACAGAGTGAAACCTAAAAATGAAAACGGTTACTGCAAATGAACGGTTTAACCTAGAAAAACGAAATTTGGTGAGCGAAGTTGTTTTGGTGTACTGATCATTACCTGAAAGAATCATCAAGATTGGGTGAAAAAATGTTTGCTGCGATTTCAGGCATCTCGTAGTTTTGGAAAGCTTGGCAACCGCTTTAAATGAAATTGATTTGCGCCAGTCTCTGCTTAGGGCTACATCAACAGCAAACATTGCATAGGTATAGAACTTGAAACTGCTTTATTGGGTCAAGTTTCAAAGAGCTAGCACAAACCGTGTTTGATTTACAGTTCCAAATACATGTATCCCTATAGGAAAAAACAGAGTGAAACCTAAAAATGAAAACGGTTACTGCAAACGAACGGTTTAATCTAGAAGAACGAAATTTAGTGAGCCAAGTGGTTTTGGTGTACTGATCATTACCTGAAAGAATCATCAAGATTCGGTGAGAAAAAGTTTGCTGAGATTTCAGGCAACTCGTAGTTTTTTGGAAGCTTGGCAACCCCTTTCCATGAAAGTGATTTTCGCCAGTCTCTTCTTAGGGCTACATCAACAGCAAACAAACCATAGAGAGAGAACTTGAAACTGCTTTATTGTGTCAAGTTTCAAAGAGCTAGCACAAACCGTGTTTGATTTAGAGTTCCAAATACATGTATCCCTATAGGAGAAAACAGAGTGAAACCTAAAAATGAAAACGGTTACTGCAAACGAACGGTTTAACCTAGAAGAACGAAATTTGGTGAGCCAAGTGGTTTTGGTGTACTGATCATTACCTGAAAGAATCATCAATATTGGGTAAAAAAATGTTTGCTGAGATTTCAGGCAACTCGTAATTTTTTGGAAGCTTGGCAACCCCTTTCCATGAAAGTGATTTTCGCCAGTCTCTGCTTAGGGCTACATCAACAGCAAACAATCCATAGAGATAGAACTTGAAATTGCTTTATTGTGTCAAGTTTCAAAGAGCTAGCACAAACCGTGTTTGATTTAGAGTTCCAAATACATGTATCCCTATAGGAGAAAACAGAGTGAAACCTAAAAATGTAAACGGTTACTGCAAACGAACGGTTTAACCTAGAAGAATGAAATTTGGTGAGCCAAGTGGTTTTGGTATACTGATCATTACCTGAAAAAATCATCAAGATTGGGTGAAAAAATGTTTGCTGAGATTTCAGGCAACTCGTAGTTTTTTAGAAGCTTGGCAACCCCTTTCCATGAAAGTGATTTTCGCCAGTCTCTGCTTAGAGCTACATCAACAGCAAACAAATTATAGAGATAGAACTTGAAACTGCTTTATTATGTCAAGTTTTCAAAGAGCTAGCACAAACCGTGTTTGATTTAGAGTTCCAAATACATGTATCTCTATAGGAGAAAACAGAGTGAAACCTAAAAATGAAAACGGTTACTGCAAACGAACGGTTTAACCTAGAAGAACGAAATTGGTGAGCCAAGTGGTTTTGGTGTACTGATCATTACCTGAAAGAATCATCAATATTGTTTAAAAAAATGTTTGATGAGATTTCAGGCAACTCGTAGTTTTTTAGAAGCTTGGCAACCCCTTTTCATGAAAGTGATTTTCGCCCGTCTCTACTTAGAGCTACATCAACAGCAAACAAATTGCAGAGATAGAACTTGATACTGCTTTATTATTTCAAGTTTCAAAGAGCTAGCACAAACCGTGTTTGATTTAGAGTTCCAAATACATGTATCCCTATAGGACAAAACAGAGTGAAACCTAAAAATGAAAACGGTTACTGCAAACGAACGGTTTAACCTAGAAGAACGAAATTTAGGGAGCCAAGTGGTTTTAGTGTACTGATCATTACCTGAAAGAATCATCAAGATTGGGTGAAAAAATGTTTGCTGAGATTTCAGGCAACTCGTAGTTTTTTAGAAGCATGGCAACCCCCTTTCCATGAAAGTGATTTTCGCCAGTCTCTGGTTAGGGCTACATCAACAGCAAACAATCCATAGAGATAAGAACTTGAAACTGCTTTATTGTGTCAAGTTTCAAAGAGCTAGCACAAACCGTGTTTGATTTAGAGTTCCAAATACATGTATCCCTATAGGAGAAAACAGAGTGAAACCTAAAAATGAAAACGGTTACTGCAAACGACAGGTTTAACCTAGAAGAACGAATTTTGGTGAGCCAAGTGGTTTTGGTGTACTGATCATTACCTGAAAGAATCATCAAGATTGGGTGAAAAAATATTTTCTGAGATTTTAGGCAACTCGTAGTTTTTTAGAAGCTTGGCCACCCCTTTCCATGAAAGTGATTTTCGCCAGTCTCTGCTTAGGGCTACATCAACAGCAAACAAACCGTAGAGATAGAACTTGAAACTGCTTTATTGTGTCAAGTTTCAAAGAGCTAGCACAAACCGTGTTTGATTAAGAGTTCCAAATACATGCATCCCTATAGGAAAAATCAGAGTGAAACCTAAAAATGAAAACGGTTACTGCAAACGAACGGTTTAACCTAGAAGAACGAAATTTGGTGAGCCAAGTGGTTTTGGTGTACTGATCATTACCTGAAAGAATCATCAAGACTGGGTGAAAAAATGTTTGCTGAGATTTCAGGCAACTCGTAGTTTTTTTGGAAGCTTGGCAACCCCTTTAAATGAAAGTGATTATCGCCAGTCTCTGCTTAGGTCTACATCAACAGCAAACAAAGCATAGAGATAGAACTTGAAACTGCTTTATTGTGTCAAGTTTCAAAGAGCTAGCACAAACCGTGTTTGATTTAGAGTTCCAAATACATGTATCCCTATAG
>NW_027522714.1:0-41819 GCF_052094955.1 Ictidomys tridecemlineatus
CTCTGCTCCCTGCAACAGTCCTTGTGCAACCCAGTCTACAACATCTGCTCTCTTCAACATTTCTTCTGTACCTCAGTCTGACAACTCTACTCTCTGCAATAATCCTTCTACACCCCAGTCTCCAACCTGTGCTCTCTGTAACAGTCCTTCTGCACCTAGGTCTCCAAACTCTGCTTTCAGCAGCACTACTTCTGCATCTCAGTCTCCAACCTCTGCTCTCTGCAACATTCCTTCTGCTTCCCAGTATCAAACCTGTGCTCTCTGTAAAAGTCCGTCTGGACTCCAGTCTTCAAACTCTGCTTTTTGTAACGATCCTTCTGCACCTCAGACTCTAACCTCCACTCTCTGTAACATTCCTTCTGCACCTCAGTCTCCAAACTCTGCTTTCTGAAACAGTCCTACTGCACTCAAGTCTGCAACCTCTGCTCTCTGATACATTCCTTCTGCACCTCAGTCTCCAACCTGTGCTCTCTGCAAAGATCCTTCTGCACCCCAGTCTCAAAACTCTGCTCGCTGCAACATTCCTTGTGAACCCCAGTCTCCAACATCTGCTTCCTGCAAAAGTTCTTCTCTACCTCAGTCAGAAAACTCTGCTCTCTTCAACAGTCTATCTACACCCTAGTCTCCATACTCTGCTCGCCCCAACGATCCGTCTGCACCCCAGTCTCCAAACGTCGTTATCTACATAAGTTCTTCTGCACCCCCAGTTTCCAACCTCGACTCTCTGTAACAGTCCTTCTGTACCACCGTCTCCAACCTCTGTTTTCTGTAAGGGTCCTTATGCACGCCTGTATGAAACCTCTGCTTTCTGTGTCAGTCGTTTTGCACCACCGTCTCCAAACTCTTCCCTCTCTAACAGTCTTTCTGCAACTCAGTCTGCAACCTCTGCTGTCTGCAACAGTCCTTCTACACCGAGTCTCCATAATCTGCTCGCCCCAACGATCCTTAGACACCCCAGTCTCCAAACTCTGCTATCTATAACAGTCCTTCTGTAGCTCAGTCTCCAACCTCATCTCTCTGTAAGACCCTATTTAAACCCAGTCTGTAAACTCTGCTCTCTGTAACAGTCCTTCTGCACTCCACTCTACAACCTCTGCTTTCTGTAACAGGCCTTGTGCACCCCAGTCTCCAAATTCTGCTTTCTGCAAGGATCATTCTGGACCCGAGTCTCCAACATCTGCTCTCTACAACAGTCCTTCTGCACCCCAGTCTCGAAACTCTGCTCTCTGCAAGATCCTTCTGCACACCAGTCTCCAACCTCTGCTCGCTGTAACAGTACTTCTGCAATCCAGTCTCCAAACTCTGCTCTCTGTAACAATAATTCTGCACCTCAGTCTCCAACATCTGCTCTCTGCAACAGTCTTCTGCAACCAGTCTCCAACCTCTGCTCTCTGTAACAGTCCATCTGTACCGGATTCTCCAACCTCTGCTTTCTGTAACGGCCTTCTGCACCCCAGTCTCCAACATCTGCTTTCTCTATCAGTCATTCTGGACCCCAGTCTTCAAACTCTGCTCTCTATTACAGTCCTTCTGTACCGGATTCTCCAACCTCTGCTCTTTGTAACGGTTCTTCAGCACCCCAGTCTCAAACATCTGCTTTCTCTATCAGTTCTTCTGCACCTAAGTCTCTCACCTCTGCTTTCTGCCACAATCCTTCTGCACCGAAGTCTCCAATCACTGCTCTCTGCAACATTCCTTCTGCACCCCAGTCTCCAAGCTCTGCTCTCTGCAAAGATCCTTTGGAACCCCAGTCTCAACCTCTGCTCGCTGCAACAGTCCTTGTGAACCCCAGTCTCCAACTTCTGCTCTCTTCAACAGTTCTTCTGTACCTCAGTCTGAAAATTCTTCTCTCTGCAATAATCAATCTGCACCCCAGTCTCCAAACTCTACTCTCTGTAACAGTCCTTCTGTACCTCAGTCTCCAATCTCTACTCTATGCAACAGTCCTTCTGCACCCAAGTCTCCAACATCTGCTCTCTGAAACAGTCTTTCGACACCCCAGTCTTCAACCTCTGCTCTATGCAACAGTCTTTCTGCACCCAGTCTCCAAACTCTGCTATTTGCAACAGTATTCTACTCATCAATCTCTAAATTTTACTCTCTGCAAAAGTCCTTCTGCACCCATGTCTCCAACACCTGCTCCCTGCAACAGTCTTCTTCACCCCAGTTTCCAACCTCTGCTATCTGCAACAGTCCTTCTACACTCCAAGTCTTAAACCTCTGCTCTGTATAACAGTCCTTCTGCACCCCAGTCTCCAACCTCTGCTCTCTGTAACAGTCCTTCTGCACCATATTCTCCAACCTCTGCTCTCTTTTACAGTCTTTGTATACCGCAGTCTCCAACCTCTGCTCTCTGTAACGGTCCCTCTGCACCCCCAATTTCCAACCTCTGCATTCTGTAAAAGTCCTTCTGCACCTAAGTCACAAAACTCTGCTCTCTGTAACTGTCCTTCTGCACCTCAGTCTCCATCCTCTGCTCTCTGTAACAGTCCTTCTGCACCTCAGTCTGAAACCTCTGCTCTCTTCACGATCCTTCTGCACCCCAGTCTCCAACCACTGCTCTCTGTAACAGTCGTCCTGCACCTCAGTCGCCAACCTCTGCTCTCTGTAAGATCCCTCTGCAACCCAGCCTCAAAAGTCTGCTCTTTATAACAGTCCTTCTGCAACCCAGTCTTCAACCTGTTCTCTCTATAGCAGGCCTTCTGCAACCCAGTCTTTAAACTCTGCTCTCTGAAACAGTCCTTCTGTACGCCAGTCTCCAACCTCTGCTCTCTTTAACGGTCATTCTGCACCCCAGACTCCCACCTCAGCTTTCTGTATCATAATTCTTCAAACCAGTCTCCAAAGTCTTCTCTGTCTAATAGTTCTTCTGCATCCCAGTCTCCAAACTCTGCTTTCTGCAACATTCCTTCTGCACCCCAGGCTTTAACCTGTTCTCTCTGTAACAGTCCTTCTGCACCCAGTCTCCAACCTGTGCTCTCTGTAATGATCCTTCAGCAGCCCAGTCTCCATCTCTGCTCTCTAAATGATTCTTCTGAAACCCCGTCTCCAACTTCTGCTGTCTTCAACGATCCTTTTTGCACCTTACTCTTAAACCTCTGCTCTCTCTAACAGTTTTTCTGCACCTCAGTCTCCAACTTCTGCTCTCTGCAACCGTCCTTCTGCACCCCTGTCTCCAACCTCTGCTGTCTGCAACTATCCTTCTGCACCCCAGTCTCCAACGTCTCCTCTCCTTACCAATCTTTCTGCACCCCAGTCTCCAACATCTGTTCTCTGTAAGTTCCTACTGCACCCCAGTTTCCAAACTCTGCTCTCTGTAACATTCTTCTTAAACCCAGTCTCCAACCTCTGCTTTCTTCAACGGTCCTGCTGCAACCCAGTCTCCAACATCTGTCTTTGAAACAGTCTTTCTGCTCCCCAATTTCCAATCTCTGCTTTCTGTAACAGTTTTTCTGTACCGCAGTCTCCAACTTCTGCACTCTGTAATGGTCCTTCTGCACGCTAGTCTCCAACCTATGATTTCTGTATCAGTCTTTCTGCACCACAGTCTCCAAACTCTGCTCTCTGTTACAGTCCTTCTGCACCTTAGTCTCCAAACTCTACTTTCTGTAATATCCCTTCTGCAAATAAGTCTTTATACTCTGCTCTTTGTAACAGTCTTTCTGCACACCAGTCTCCAACCTCTGCTCTCTGCAACGATTCTTCTTCACGCCAGTCTCTAACCTCTGCTCTCTGCAACAGTTATTCTGAACCCAGTCTCCAACATCTGCTCTCTGCAACAGTCATTCTGCACCTCAGTCTGAAAACTCTGCTCTCTGCAAGGATCCTTGTGAACCCCAGTCTCCAAACTCTGCTTTCAGTAACAGTCCTTCTGCACCTCAGTCTCAAACTTCTGCTCTCTGCAACAGTTCTTCTGCATCCCAGTCTTTAACATCTACTCTCTGAAACACTCTTTCTACACCCCTCTCCAAATGCAGAAGAATGAGACCTGAACTATCGCTTACCCTGTAAAAAATCAACTCAAAATGCATTAAAGACCCAGGCACTAGACCAGAAATTATGCAGTTTCAAGGAAAAAACAAAGTCAATACTCTAACCTACAGGCCCAGTCTCCTACATTTGCTCTCTGAAACGATCCTTCTGCACCTCTGTCTCCAACCTTTGCTCTCTGCAACGATGCTTCTGCACCTCAGTTTCAAATCTCTGCTCTCTGTAAGGATCCTTCTGCAACTCAATCTCCAACCTCTGCTTTCTGTGACAGTCCTTCTGAACCCAAGTCTCCAACATCTGCTCTCTGCAACGATCCTTTTTCTACCCAGTCTCCAATCTCTTCTCCCTGTAACAGTCCTTTTGTATCACAGTCTCCAACCTCTTCTCTTTGTAATGGTCCATCTGCTCCCCACTTGCCAACCTCTATTTTCTGTAACAGTCCTTCCGAACACCAGTCTCTAACCACTTCTCTCTGCAAGGATCTTTCTGGACCTCAGACTCTAATCTCTGCTCTCTGCAACAGTCCTTTTGCACCCCAGTCTCCAGATTCTGCTCTCTGTATGATCCTTTTGCATCCCAGTCTCCAACCTCTGCTCTCTGTAACAGTCCTACTGCACTCCAGTATCCAACATCTGCTCTCCGTATCGGTCCTTCTGCACCCCAGTCTCCAAACTCTGCTCTCTGCTACAGTCCTTTTTCACCCCAGTCTCAAACCTCTTTTCTCTGCAACATTTCTTCTGCACCCCCTGTCTCCAACCAGTGCTCTCTGCAACTGCCCTGCTGCACCTTATTCTCAAACCTCTACTCTCTGCAGCGATCCTTCTGCACCTCAGTCTGCAACCTCTGCTCTCTGCAACAATACTTCTTCATCACAGTCTCCAACCTCTGCTCTCTGCAACAGTACTTCTGCACCCCAGTCTCAAAGATCTGCTCTTTGTAACAGTCCTTCTGCACAAAGTGTTCAAACTCTGCTCTCTGTAAAAATTCTTTTTCACCTCAGTCTCTAAACTCTGTTCCCTGTAACAGGCCTTCTGCACCCCAGTCTCCAACCTCTGCTCTCTGTAACAGTTCTTCCGAACCCCAAACTCCGAACTCTGCACTATGTAAAATTCCTACTGCACCCCAGTCTCCATCATCTGCTCTATGTAAGAATTATTTTGAACCCCAGTCTCCAACCTCTCCTCTCTCTAAAAGTCCTTCTCCACCCCAGTCTCGAAGTTCTGCAATCTGTAACGGTCCTTCTGCACCACAGTTTCCAACCTCTGCTCTCTGAAACAATCTTTATGCACCTCAGTCTCAAATCTCCGCTCTCTGTATCAGTCCTTTTGCACCCCAGTCTCAAACAGCTGCTCTCTGCAATGACCCTTCTTCTTGCCAGGTTTCAAGCTCTGCTCTCTGCAACGGTTTTTCTGCACCCCAGTCTCCAACGTCTTCTCTCGGTAACAGTTCTTCTGCACCCCAATCTTCAAACTCTGCTCTCTGTAACACTCCTTCTGCTCCCCAGTCTTCACCCACTGATCTCTGTAACAATCGTTCTTGACCTCAGTCTCCAACCTCTTCTGTCTACAACAGTTCTTTTGCTCCTAAGTCTTCAAACTCTACGCTCTGTAAAAGGCCTTCTGCACCTCAGTCTCCAATTTCTGTTCTCTGTAAGACCCTTCTGTAACCCATTCTTCAAACTCTGCTCTCTGTAAGAGGCCTTCTGCACCCCAGTCTTCAAACTGTGCTCTCTGTAACAGGCCTTCTGAACCCCAGTATCCAACCTTTGCTCTCTGCAATGATCCTTCTGCACCTCAGTCTCCAAACTTTGCTCTCTGATACATTCTTTCTGCACCCCAGGATCCAACATCTGCTATCTGCTACAGTCTTTCTGCACCTCAGTCTGAAACCTCTGTTCTCTGAAACAATCCTTCTGTACCCCAGTTTCCAAATTTTGCTCTCTGTAACAGTCCTTCTGAACCTCAGTCTCTGAAATGCTCTCTGTAAGATCCTTCTGCAACCCTGTCTTGAAACTGTGCTATCTGTAACAGTTCTTCTGCACCCCAGTCTCCAAACAGTGCTCTCACTAACAGGCCTTCTGCACCCCACTCTTCAACCTCTGCACTCTGTAACAGGCCTTCTGCACCCCAGTCTCAAACCGCTGTTCTCTGAATCAGTCCTTCTGCACCCAAGTCTCCAACCTGTTCTCTCTGTAACAGTCGTTCTATACCGCAGTTTCCAACTTCTGCTCTCTGCAACTATCCTGAACGTCAGTCTCCAACATCTGCTCTCTGCAACAGTCCTTCTGTACTTCAGTTTCCACACTCTGATCTCTGTAACAGTCCTTCTGAACCTCAGTCTCAAACCTCTTCTCTCTGTATCAGACCTTCTGCACCCCAGGCTTCAACCTCTGCTATCTGTAACCGTCCTTCTGCACACCAGTCTCCAACCTCTGCTCTATGCAACAGTCATTCTGCACCCCAGTCTCCAAACTCTGCTCTCTGCAACAATACTTCTTCACCACAGTCTCCAACCTCTGCTCTCTGCAACAGTACTTCTGCACCCCAGTCTCAAAGATCTGCTCTTTGTAACAGTCCTTCTGCACAACAGTGTTCAAACTCTGCTCTCTGTAAAAATACTTTTTCACCTCAGTCTCTAAACTCTGTTCCCTGTAACAGGCCTTCTGCACCCCAGTCTCCAACCTCTGCTCTCTGTAACAGTTCTTCCAAACCTTAATCTCCGAACTCTGCACTATGTAAAATTCCTACTGCACCCCAGTCTCCATCATCTGCTCTATGTAAGAATTATTTTGAACCCCAGTCTCCAACCTCTCCTCTCTCTAAAAGTCCTTCTCCACCTCAGTCTCGAAGTTCTGTAATCTGTAACGGTCCTTCTGCACCACAGTTTCCAACCTCTGCTTTCTGAAACAATCCTTATGCACCTCAGTCTCAAATCTCCGCTCTCTGTAACAGTCCTTCTGCATCCCAGTCTCAAACAGCTGCTCTCTGCAATGACCCTTCTTCTTGCCAGGTTTCAAGCTCTGCTCTCTGCAACGGTTTTTCTGCACCCCAGTCTCCAACATCTTCTCTCGGTAACAGTTTTCTGCACCCCAATCTCCAAACTCTGCTCTCTGTAACACTCCTTCTGCTCCCCAGTCTTCACCCACTGATCTCTGTAACAATCGTTCTTGACCTCAGTCTCCAACCTCTTCTGTCTACAACAGTTCTTTTGCTCCTAAGTCTTCAAACTCTATGCTCTGTAAAAGGCGTTCTGCACCTCAGTCTCCAAATTCTGTTCTCTGTAAGACCCTACTGCAACCCATTCTTCAAACTCTGCTCTCTGTAAGAGGCCTTCTGCACCCCAGTCTCCAAACTGTGCTCTCTGTAACAGGCCTTCTGAACCCCAGTATCCAACCTTTGCTCTCTGCAATGATCCTTCTGCACCTCAGTCTCCAAACTTTGCTCTCTTATACATTCCTTCTGCACCCCAGGATCCAACATCTGCTCTCTGCTACAGTCTTTCTGAACCTCAGTCTGAAACCTCTGTTCTCTGAAACAATCCTTCTGCACCCCAGTTTCCAAATTTTGCTCTCAGTAACAGTCCTTCTGAACCTCAGTCTCTGAAATGCTCTCTGTAAGATCCTTCTGCAACCCTGTCTTGAAAGTGTGCTATCTGTAACAGTTCTCCTGCACCCCAGTCTCCAAACACTGCTCTCACTAACAGGCCTTCTGCACCCCACTCTCCAACCTCTGCACTCTGTAACAGGCCTTCTGCACCCCAGTCTCAAACCGCTGTTCTCTGAATCAGTCCTTCTGCACCCAAGTCTCCAACCTGTTCTCTCTGTAACAGTCGTTCTATACCACAGTCTCCAACTTCTGCTCTCTGCAACTATCCTTCTGAACGTCAGTCTCCAACATCTGCTCTCTGCAACAGTCCTTCTGTACTTCAGTTTCCACACTCTGATCTCTGTAATAGTCCTTCTGGAACTCAGTCTCAAACCTCTGCTCTCTGTATCAGACCTTCTGCACCCCAGGCTTCAACCTCTGCTATCTGTAACCGTCCTTCTGCACACCAGTCTCCAACCTCTGCTCTATGCAACAGTCATTCTGCACCCCGGTCTCCAAACTCTGCTCTCTGCAACATTCCTTCTGCACCCCAGTATCCTACCTCTGCTTTCTAACAATCCTTCTGCACCTCAGTCTCCAAACTCTGCTCTTTGCAATGGTCTTTCTGCACCCCAGTCTCCAACCTCTGTTCTCTGCATAAGTCCTTCTGTCCCACAGTCTCCAACATCTGCTCTCAGTTACAGTTTTTCTGTAAAACAGTCTCCAACCTTTGTTCTCTTTAACGGACCTTATGCACCCCAGTCTCCAAATTTTGCTTTCTGTATCAGTTCTTCTGCACCCCAGTCTCCAAACTCTGCTCTCTGCAACAGTCCTTCTGCACTGCAGTCTCCACCTTCTACTCTCTGCAACATTTCTTCTGCACATTAGTCTCCATCTGTCCTCTCTGTAACTGTCCTTCTGCATCCATTCTTCATCCTTCACTCTCTGTAACGATCATTCTGCACCACAGTCTCAAACCTCTGCTCTCTGCAAAAATCCTTATGCACATCAGTCTCCAAACTCTGCTGTCTGGAATTATCCTTCTGCACCTCAGTCTCCAACCTCTGCTCTCTGTAACAGGCCTGCTGCACCCCTGTCTCAAACCTCTTTTCTCTGCAACGACCCTCTGAACCTCAGTCTCCACCTCTGCTCTCTGCAACAGTCTTTGCACCACAGTTTCCAACCTCTGCTCTCTGTAAGATCCTTCTGCACCCCAGTTCCCAACCTCTGCTGTCTGTAAAAGTCATTCTACACCTCAGTCTCCAACCTCTGCTTTCTGCAGAATTTCTTCTGCACCCAAGTCTCCAAAACCTTTTATCTGCAATACTCCTTCTGCACCATATTCTCCAAATTCTGATTTCCGAAACACTTCTTCTGTACCGCAGTCTCCAAACTCTAATCTCTGTAATGGTCCTTCTGCACTCCAGTCTCCAACCTCTGCTCTCTGTATCAGTCCTTCTACACATCAGTCTCCAACCTCTGCTCTCTGCAAAAGTCCTTCTACACTCAAGTCTCAAACATCTGCTCTCTGCAACAGTCTTTCTACACCCAAGTCTCCAACCTCTACTCTCTGCAAAGATCTTTCTGCACCCCAGTCTCCAACGTCTTATCTCTGTAACAGTCCTTCTGCACTCCAGTCTCCAACATCTGGTCTCTATAAGATCCTTCTGCACCCCAGTTTCCAAACTCTGCTCTTTGTGGCATTCCTTTGGCACCCCAGTCTCCAAGCTCTACTCTCTATAACAGTCATTCTGACCACAGTCTCCAAACTCTGCTTTCTGTAATGATCCTTCTGCACCTCAGTCTCATACCTCTGCTCTCTGTATCAGACCTTCTGCACCCAAGTCTCCAACCTCTGCTCTATGCAACAGTCTTTCTGCACCCCAGTCTCCAATCTCTGCACTCTGCAACATTCCTTCTGCACCCCAGTATCCTACCTCTGCTTTCTAACAATCTTTCTGCACCTCAGTCTCCAAACTCTGCTCTTTGCAATGGTCTTTCTGCACCCCAGTCTCCAACCTCTGTTCTCTGCACAAGTCCTTCTGCCCCACAGTCTCCAACATCTTCTCTCAGTTACAGTCCTTCTGTAAAGCAGTCTCCAAACTTTGTTCTCTGTAACGGTCCTTATGCACCCCAGTCTTTAACTTTTGCTTTCTGTATCAGTTCTTCTGCACCCCAGTCTCCAAACTTACTCTTTGTAAAAGTCCTTCTTCACCTCAGACTCCAACCTCTGTTTTCTGCAACAGTCCTACTTCGTCCCAATCTCAAACCTCTGCTCTCTGCAACAGTCCTTCTGCACCTCAGAGTCCAAACTCTGTTCTCTGTAAGGGTCCTTCTGCACCACATTCTCTAACCTCTGCTTTCTGTATCAATTTTTCTGCACCACATTCTGCAAACTCTGTTCTCTGTATCAGTCCTCTGCACCTCAGTCTGCAACCTCTGCTCTCTGCAATAGTTATTATGCACCGTAGTCTCCAAACTCTGCTCTCTGTAACAGTCCTTCTTCACCTCAGTCTCCAACCTCTGCTCTCTGTAAGTTCCTTCTGCAACCCAGTCGACAAACTCTGCTCTCTGTAACAGGCATTCTTCCCCCCAGTCTGCTCTTTGTAAGAGTCCTTCTGCTCCCCAGTCCCCAACCGCTGCTCTGTGCAAGGATCCTTCTTAATCCCAGTCTTCAACATCCGCTCTCTGCAACAGTCCTTTTGCACCCAAGTCTCCAAAATCTGCTCTCTGCTACAGTCCCTCTGAACCTCAGTCTGAAACCTCTGCTCTCTGCAACGATCTTTCTGCACCCCTGTCTCCAAAGTCTGCTGTGAGCAACAGTCTTTCTACACCCCAGTCCCCAACATTAGTTCTCTGAAAGATCCTCCTGCACCACATTCTCCATTCTCTCCTCTCTGTTACAGTCCTACTGCACCCCAGTCTCCTCCTCTGCTCTCTGCATGGATCCTTCTGCTTCTCAGTCTCCAAACTCTGCTCTCTGCAATGATCCTTCTGCACCCCAGTCTCCAAACTCTACTCTCTGTAAAAGTCTTTCTGTACTGCAGTCTCCAACCTATGCTTTCTGTAATGGTCATTCTGCACCCGAGTCTCCAAACACTGCTTTCTGTATCAGTCCTTCTGCACCCCAGTGTCCAATCTCTGCTCTGTGTAACTGTCCTTCTGCACCTTAGTCTACAACCTCTGCTCTCTGCTTCAATCCTTCTGCACCCCAATCTCCTACCTCTACTCACTGCAACAGTCCTTCTACACCCCAGTCTAAAACATCTACTCTCTGCAACAGTCTTTCTGCACCCCAGTCTCTAAACACTTCTCTCTGTATCAATTCTTCTGCACCTCATTCTCCAACCTGTTCTCTCTGCAACGGTCCTTCTGCACCTCAAAATACAACCTCTACTCTCTGTAACAGTGCTTCTGCACCTCAGTCTCTAACCTAGCTCTCTGTAAGATCTTTCTGCTACCCAGTCTTCAAACTCTGCTATTTGTAACAGTCCGTCTGCACCAAGGTCTCCAACCTCTGCTCTCTGCAATGATATTTCTGCACCACAGTGTTCAACCTCTGCTCGCTGCAACAGTCCTCCAACTTCTGTTCTCTGTAACAATCCTTTTGCACCTCAGTCCCCAAATTCTGCTTTCTGCAATCGTCCTTCTGCACCCCATTTTCCAACCTCTTCTCTCTGTGACAATCGTTTTGCACACCAGTCTCCAACCTCTGCTCTCTGCAATGATTCTTTTGCAACCCAGTCTCCAACCTCTGCTCTCTGCAAAAGTTTTTCTACACCCCAGTCTCCAACATCTGCTCTCTGAAACAGTCCTTCTTCACCTCAGTCTGAAAAGTCTGCTCTCTGCAACTATTCTTCTACACCCCAGTCTCCAAAATCTGCTTTCTGTAACAGTCCTTCTGCATCTCAGTCTTTCACTTCTGCTCTCTGTAACAGTCCTTCTGCACCACAGTCTTCAATCTCTGCTCTCTGTAAGATCCTTCTGCACCCCAGTTTCCAAACACTGCTCTCTGTAATATTCTTTCTCAACCCCAGGCTCCAAAATCTGCTCTCTGCAACTGTCCTTCTGCACTCCAGTCTCCAACCTGTGTTCTCTGCAACAGTCCTTTTGCACCTCAGTCTCAAGCCTCTACTCTCTGTAACAGTCCTTCTGCACACCAGTCTCCAACCTCTACTCGCTGTTAAAGGCCTTCTGCACTTTAGTCTCCAAAATCTCTCTGGAACAGGCCTTCTGCGTCCCTGTCTACAAAGTCTTCTCTCTGCAACGATCCTCCTCCAACCCAGTATCCAACCACTGCTCTGTGCAACAGTTCGTGTGCACCCCAGTCTCCAAACTCTGCTCTCTGTAAGATCTTTCTGCACCCCAGTCTCCAAACTCTGATCTCTGTAACAGGCCTTCTGCACCCCAGTCTCCAACCTCTGCTCTCTGTAAGAATCCTTTTGCAACTTAATATCCATGATCTGCTCTCTTCAACTGTCCTTCTGCACTGCCGTCTTCAACCTCTGTTGTCTGCAACAGTCCTTCAGCAACTCAGTCTCCAAACTCTGCTGTCTGCAACATTCCTTCTGCACCCCAGTCTTTAACATCTGTTCAATGCAACAGTTCTTATTCACCCCAGTCTCCAACATCTACTCTCTGAAACAGTCCTTCTCCACCCCAGTCTCCAAACACTGCAATCTGTAACAGTTCTTCTGTACTGCAGACTCCAACCTCTGCTCTCTGTAACGGTCCTTCTGCAACCCAGTCTCCAAATTCTGCTTTCTGTATCAGTCCTTCTGCACCCAGTCTCCAACCTCTGCTCTCTCTAACAGTCCTTCTGCATCTGAGTCTCCTACCTATGCTTTCTGCAAAAGTCCTTCAGCACCTTAGTCTCCAACTTCTCGTCCCTGCAAAAGTCCATCTACACCCCAGTCTCCAAACTCTTCTATCTGCAACAGTTTTTCTGCCCCCCAGTCTTCAAACTATGCTCTCTGTAACAATCCTAGTGCATCTCAGTCTCACACCTCTACTCTCTTAAACAGTCCTTCTCCACCTCAGTCTCCAACGTCTGCTTTCTGTAAGATCCTTCTGGAACCCAGTCTCCCATCTCTGCCCCCTTTAACATTTCTTCTGCACCCCTTATACAAACTCTCTTCTCCATAACAGGCCTTCTAGACCCCAGTCTCCAAAGTCTGTTTTCTATAACAATCCTTCTCCACCCCAGTATCTAAACTCTGCTCTCTACAACGATCCTTCAGCACCCCAGTCTTTACTCTCTGCACTCTGCAACAGTCTGTCTGCACCCCAGTCTCCAACATGTGCTCTCTGAAACAGTCCTTCTGCAACTCAGTCTTAAAAATCTGTTCTCTGCAACGATATTTTTGCACCTCAGTGTCCAACCTCTACTCTCTGTAACAGTCCTTCTGCACCTCAGTCTCCAACATCTGCTCACTGTACCAGTCCTGCTACACCTCGGTCTACAATCTCTGCTCTTCATAAGATCCTTCTGCAACCTGCTCTATGTAACAGTTCTTCTGCATCCCAGTCTCCAAACTCTGCTCTCTGTAACAGACTTTTTGCACCCCAATCTCCAACCTCTACTCTCTGTAACAGTGTTTTTGCAACTCAGCCTCCAACCTCTGCTCTCTGCAACGGTCCTTCTGCACCTCAGTCTCCAGCTCTCATCTCTGTAAAAGTCCTTCTGTATCCCAGTCTCAAACCTCGGCTGTCTTCAACGATCCTTCTTCACCCCATTCTCCAACGTCTACTCTCTACAAAACTCCTTCTGCACCCCAGTCTCCAACCTCTGCTCTCTGCAACGATTGTCTGCACGCTAGTCTCCACTGTCTCCGGTCTTCAGCAGTCCTTATGCAAGCCTGTCTCCAACCTCTGCTTTCTGTCATAACCTTCTGCATGCCAGTTAAAAACTCTGTTCTCTGTAACATTCTTACTACACCCCAGGCTCCAACCTAAGCATTCTGCACCGGTCCTGCTGCACCCCAGTCTCCAAACTCTGTTCTCTGCAGCAGTCCATCTGCTACCCAGTCTCAAACCTCTTCTCTCTGTAACGGTCCTTCTGCACTCCAGTCTCAACACTCAGCTTTCTGTATCACTCCTTCTGTACCACTGTTTCCAAACTTGGCTCTGTGTAACAGTCTTTCTGCACCTCTGCTCCAACCTCTGCTTTCTGCAACCTTACTTCTGCACCCCATTCTCTAACCTCTGCTCTCTGCAAAAGTCCTTCTGAAAAACAGTCTCCAACATCTTCTCTCTGCAACAGTCCTACTGTACCCTAGTCTCCCAACTCTGCTCTCTTTAACGGTCCTTCTGCACCCCAGTCTCCAACCTCAGCTTTCTGTATCAGTAATTGCACCCCAGTCTCCAAACTTTGCTCTCTGTAACATTCTTTCTCCACCTCAGTCTCCAACGTCTGCTCTGTGCGAAAGTTCTTCTGCACCCGAGTCTCCAACCTCTGCTCTCTTCAAAATTTCTTCTCCAACCCAGTCTCTAACATCTGCAATCTGAAACATGTCTTCTCCACCCCAGTCTCCAAAATCTGCACTCTGAAACAGTTCTTCTCCACCCCAGTCTCCAACCTCTGCTCTCTGTAACAGTCCTCCTGTATTACTGTGTCAAAAATTTTCTTTCAGTAACAGTTTGTTTGCACCCCAGTCTCCAAATTCTGCTTTCTGTATCAGTCTTTCTGCACCCCAGTCTTTAACCTCTTCTCTCTGTAACAGTCCTTCTGCTCCTCAGTCTCCAAACTCATCTGTCTGCAACAGTCCTTCTGCACCCAAGTCTCCAACACCTGCTACCTAAAACAGTCCTTCTACACTCCAGTTTCCAAACTCTGCTATCTGCAACAGTCTTCTGCATCCCAGTCTCCAGCCTTTGCTATCTGTAACAATCCTTCTGCACCTCAGTCTCCAACCTCTACTCTCTGCAATGGTCTTTCTACACCTCAGTCTGCAAACTCTACTCTCTGTAAGATTCTTTCTGCACCTCAGTCTTCCAACTCTGATCTCTGTAAGATCCTTCTGCCACCCAGTCTCCAAACTCTGCCTTCTGCAAAGATCCTTCTGCACCCCAGTTTCCAAACTCTGCTCTCTGTAACAGTCCTGTTGCACCTCTGTCTTCAAACTCTTCTCTCTTTAAGATGTTTCTGCAACCGTGTCTCCAAACTATGCTCCTTGTAACAGTCCTTCTGCACCCCAGTCTCCAAACTCTGCTCTCTTCAACAGTCCTTCTGCACCACAGTCTCCAACATCTGTTCTCTGAAAAAGTCCTTCTTAACCTCAGTTCCCAAACTATGATCTCTGCAATCGTCCTTCTGCACCCCAGTCTCAAACATCTGCTCTCTGTCAAAGTCCTTCTGCACCCCAGTCTCCAATCTCTGCTCTCTGCAACGATCCGTCTGCACCCAGTCTCCAACATCTGCTCTCTGCAACAGTCCTTCTTTACCTCAGTTTGAAAACTCTTCTCTCTGCAACAATCCTTGTGAACCTTAGTATCTAAACTCTGCTTTCTGTAACAGTAATTCTGCACCTCAGTCTCCAACCTATGCTCTATGTAACAGTCTTTCTGCACCCCCTTATCTAAACTCTGCTCTCTGTAAGATCCTTCTGCATCCCAGCTTCCAAACTCTGCTCTCTCTGTAACATTCCTTCTGGTCCCCAGTCTCATACTCTGCTCTCCGTAACAGACCTTCTGCACCCCAGTCTCCAACATCTGCTCTCTGCAACAATCCTTCTGCACCTCAGTCTGAAAACTCTGCTCTCTGCAACGATCCTTGTGCATCCCAGTCTCTAAATTCTGCTTTTTGTAATAGTCCTTCTGCACCTCAGTCACCAGTCTCTGCTCTATGTAACAGTCCTTCTGCACCCCAGTCTCCAAACTCTGCTTTCTGTCACGGTCCATCTGCACCCCAGTCTCCGACCTCTGCTCTCTGCAACAATCCTTTTACACCCCAGTCTCCAAACTCTGCTCTTTGAAAAAGTCCTTCTTCACCCTAGTCTTCAACATCTGCTCTCTGCAACAGTTCTTCTGCACCTTAGTCTTAAAAACTCTGCTCTCTGCAACAATCCTTGTGCACCCCAGTCTCCAGACTCTGCAATCTGAAACAGTCCTTCTCTACCCCAGTCTCCAACCTCTGCTCTCTGTAACAGTCCTCGTGTAGTGCAGTCTCCAAAATCTGCTCTCTGTAACGGTCCTTCTGCACCACAGTCTCCAACCTCTGTTTTCTGTATCAGTCCTTCTGCACCCCAGTCTCCAACCTCTGCTCTCTGTAACAGTTTTTCTTAACCTCAGTCTCAAAACTCTGCTCTCTGCCACAGTCCTCCTGCACCAATGTCTCAAATATCTACTCCCTACAACATTCATTCTGCACCTCAGTCTCTAACTTATACTCGCTGTAACAGTCCTTCTGCACCTCAGACTCCACCCTCTGCTCTCTGCAACAGTCCTTCTAAACCCCAGTCTCCGAACTCTGCTTTCCGCAACAGTCCTTCTGCTCGCCAGTCTCCAACTTCTGTTTTCCTTAACAATTCTCCTTCACCTCAGTTTCCAAACATTAATCTCTGCAATGGTCCTTGTGCACGCCAGTCTCAAAATTCTGCTTTCTGTAACAGTCTTTTTGCACCTCAGTCTCCAACCTCTGCTCTCTGCAACAGTCCTTCTGCACCTCAGTCTCTAACTTCTACTCACTGTAACAGTCCTTCTGCACCTCAGACTCCACCCTCTGCTCTCTGCAACACTCCTTCTAAACCCCAGTCTCCGAACTCTGCTTTCCGCAACAGTCCTTCTGCACGCCAGTCTCCAACTTCTGTTTTCCTTAACAATCCTCCTTCACCTCAGTTTCCAAACATTGATCTCTGCAATGGTCCTTGTGCACGCCAGTCTCAAAATTCTGCTTTCTGTAACAGTCTTTTTGCACCTCAGTCTCCAACCTCTGCTCTCTGCAACAGTCCTTCTGCACCTCAGTCTGAAAATTCTGTGCTCTTAAACGATCCTTTTGCACCCCAGTCTCCAAACTCTGCTCTCTGCAACAGTCCTTCTGCACCCAAGTCTCCAACCACTGCTCTCTGCAACAGTCCTTCTGCAACTCAGTCTCAAAATTCTGTGCTCTACAATGATCCTTCTACACCTTAGTCTTCAAACTCTGCTCTCTGTAACAGTCCTTCTGCACCTCAGTCTTCAACAACTGCTCTCTGCAACAGTCCTTCTGCACCCCAGTCTCAAAACTCTGCTCTCTAGTATAGTCATTCTATACACCAGTCTCCATAATCTAGTCTCTGCAACAATTCTTCTGCACCCCAGTCTCCAAAATTTCCTCTCTGTAAGATCGTTCTTGTCCCCAGTCTCCAAACTCTGCTCTAAGAATCAGTCCTTCTGCACCGAAGTCTCCAAACACAGCTCTCTGTAACAGTATTTTTACACCTCACTCTTCAACAACTGCTTACTGCAATAGTCCTTCTGCACCCCAGTTTCAAACCTCTAGTCTCTGTAACAGTCCTTCTGTTCCGCATTCTCCAAACTCTGCTCTCTGTGACTGTCCTTCTGCACCTCAGTCTCAAACCTCTAATCTCTGCAAAAGTCTTTCTGCACCCCAGTCACTAACCTCTACTCTCTGCAACATTTCTTCTTCACCGCAGTCTCAAAACTGTGCTCTCTGTAACTGTCCTTCTGCATCCCACTCTTCAACCTCTGCTCTGTGTAACAGTCTCTCTTTACTGCAGTCTCCAACCTCGGCTATCCGTAACTGTCCTCTTGCACCTCAGTTTCCAACCTCTGCTCTCTGTAAGATCCTAAAGAAACCCAGTCTCCAACCTCTGCTTTCTACAATGGTCCTTCTGAACCCGAGTCTCCAAACTCTGTTCTCTAAAAAACTTATTCTGCACCCCATACTTCAAACTCTTCTCTCTGTAACAATACTTCTACACTTCACTCTCCAAACTCTGCTCTGTGTAACAGTCCTTCTGTACTGAAGTCTCAAACCTCTGCTCTCTGTAATGGTCCTTCTGCACCCCAGTCTCCAAACTCTGCATTCTGTATCAGTCCTTCTGCACCTAAGACTCCAACCTCTGCTCTCTGCAACAGTCCTGCTGCACCCCAATCTCCAACCTCTTCTCTCTGCAACAGTCCTTCTTCACCTCAGGTTCCAACATCTGCTCTCAGTAAGATCCTTTTGCAACACAGTCTCTATCCTCTGCTATCTGCATTTGTCCTTCTGCACCCCAGTCTTTAACCTCTGCTTTCTGTATCAGTCCTTCTGCACCCCAGTCTCCAACCTCTGCTCTCAGTAACAGTCCTTCTCCACTTCAGTCTCCAACCTCTGCTCTCTGCAACAGTCCTGTTGCACCTAAATATCCAAATGCTACTCTCTGCAACAGTCTTTCTCCACCCCAGTCTCCAACATCTGCTATCTCCAGCAGTCCTTCAGAACCAAAGTCTCCAATCTCTGCTTTCTGTATCAGTACTTCTGCACTCAAGTCTCTAACCACTGCTCTCTGTAACAGTTTTTCTGCACCTCTGTCTCCAAATTCTGCTCTCAGAAACAGTCCTTCTCCACCCCAATCTCTAACGTCTTCTCTCCACAACAGTTCTTCTGCACCCCAATCTCCAAACCCTACTCTCTGCAACAGTCCTTCTACACACTAGTCTCCAACCTCCTCTATGCAACAGTCCTTCTGCACCACAGTCTTTAACATCTGATCTCTGCAAAAGTCCTTCTCCACCCCAGTCTACAACCTCTGCTCTTTGTAACAGTCCTTCTGTACTCCAGTTTCCAAACTCTTCTCTCTGTAACTGTCTTTCTGCACACCAGTCTCCAACCCCTGCTTTCTGTATCAGTTTTTCTGCACTTCTTCTCCAACGTCTGCTCTCTGTACAGTTCTTCTGCTCCTCAGTCTTTAAATACTGCTCTCTGCAACAGTCCTTCGGCACCCCAATCTCCAACCTCTGCTCTCTGCAACAGTCCTTCTACACCCAAGTGTCCAAACTCTGCACTCCGCAACAGTCCTTCTGCACCTCAGTCTCCAACCTCTGCTCTCTGCAATGGTGTTTCTACACCTCAGTCTTCAACATCTACTCTCTGTAAAAGTCCTTCTGCACCTCAGTCTCCAACCTCTGCTCTCTGTTACAGTCCTTCTGCACTTCACTCTGCAAACTCTGCTCTCTGCAACAGTCCTTCTGCACCCAAGTCTTCAACCTCTGCTCTCTGCAACAGTCATTCCTCACCCCAGTCTCTAAAATCTGCTCTCTGCAACAGTATTTTCCACCGAAGTCTCCAACCTCTGCTCTTAGTAACAGTCCTTCTGCACCTCAGTCTCCAACCTCTGCTCTCTGCAACAGTCCTTCTGCACCTCAGGGTCCAAACTCTGCTCCCTGTGAGATCCTTATGAAACCCAGTCTCCAACCTATGCTTTCTGTAATGGTCCTTTTGCACAAGAGTCTTTCACCTCTGTTCTTCACAACACTTATTCTGCACCCCAGACTCCAAACTCTGCTGTCTGTAACAGTCCCTCTGTAAATCAGTCTCCAACCTCTGTTCTCTTTAAGGGTCCATGTGAACACCATCTCCAAACTCTGCTTTCTGTATCAGTCCTTCTGAACCCCAGTCTCCAAACTCTGCTTTCTGTATCCGTCATTCTGCACGCCAGGCTTCAACCTCTGCTCTCTGTAACAGTCATTCTGCACCCCAGTCTCCAACCTCTGCTCTCGGCCACAGTCCTCTGCACCCCAGTCTATAAACACTACACTCTGCAACAGTCCTTCTGCACCCGAGTCTCCAACCTCTCCTCTCTGTAACAGTTTTTCTGCACATCAATCTCCAACCTCTGCTCTTTGTAAGAGGCCTTCTGCACCCCAGTCTCCAACCTCTGCTCTCTGTAACAGGCCTTCTGCACGCAAGTCTCAAAACTCTGCTCTTTTTAACAGGCCTTCTGCACCCCAGTCTCTAACCTCTGCTCTCAGTATCAGTCGTGCACCCCAGTCTCCAAACACTGCTCTCTGTAATAAGTTTTTCTGCACCACAGTCTTCAACAACTTCTCTCTGCAACAGTCCTTCTAAACCCTAGTCTCAATACTGTGCTCGCCCCAACTATCCTTCTGCACCCCAGTCTACAAACTCTGCTCTCTGCAACAGTCCTTCTAAACTCCAGTCTCCATTCTCTGCTCGCCCCAACGATACTTCTGCACCCCAGTCTCCAACCTCTGCTCTCTAAAACAGTCCTTCTGTTCCGCAGTCTGCAGCCTCTGTTCTCTGTTAGGGTCCTTATGCACTCCAGTACCCAACATCTGCTTTCTGTATCAGTCATTTTGCACCACAGTCTCCAAACTCTGCCCTCTGTAACAGTTTTTCTGTAACTCAGTCTGCAACGTCTGCTCTCTGCAACAGTCCTTATGGACTATAGTCTCCATACTCTGCTCTCTGCAACAGTCCTTTTGCACCCCAGTCTCCAACATCTGCTCTCTGCAACAGTCATTCTCCACCCCAGTCTTCAAACTCTGCTCTCTGTAATAGTACTTCTGTACTGCATTTTCTGTCTTTTTTTAATTTTTTTATTGTTGGTCGTTCAAAACCTTACACAGTTCTTAATACATCATATTTCACAGTTTGATTCTAGCGGGTTATGAACTCCCAACTTTACCCCGTATACTGATTGCTGTATCACATCAGTTACTCTTCCATTGATTGACATATTGCCTGTCTAGTTTCTGATGTATTCTGCTGTCAGTCCTTCTGCACCCCAGTATCCTAACTCTGCTCTCTGTAACAGTCCTTCTGAAACTCAGTCTCCAAATTCTGCTCTCTGCAACAGTCATTCTGCACCCAAGTCTCCAACACCTGCTTCCTGCAACAGTCCTTTTTCATCCCATTCTCTAAACTCTTCTATCTGCAACCGTCCTTCTGCACCCCAGTCTCCAACCTCTGCTCTTTGTAACAATCCTTCTGCACATCTGTCTCCACCTCTGCTCTCTGCAATGGTCCTCCTGCACCCCAGTCTCCATCCTCTGCTCTCTGCAACAGTCCTTCTGCACCCAAGTCTCCAACCTCTTCTCTCTTTAAAAATCCTTCTGCACCTCAGTCTCCAAACTCTGCTCTCTGCAACGGTTCTTCTGCAACCCAGTCACCAACCTCTGTTCTCTGCATCAGTCCTTCTGCACCTAAGTCTCCAACCTCTGCTCTCTGTAACAGTTTTTCTGTACCGCAGTCTGCAACCTCTACTCTCTGTAAAGGTCCTTCTGCACCCCAGTCTCCAACGTCAGCTTTCTGTATCAGTTCTTTTTCACCCCAGTCTCAAACCTCGGCTCTCAGTAACAGTCATTCTGTACCCCAGTCTCCAACCTCTGCTCTTTGTAACAATCCTTCTGCACATCTGTCTCCACCTCTGCTCTCTGCAATGGTCCTCCTGCACCCCAGTCTCCCACCTCTGCTCTCGGTAACAGTTTTTCTGCACCCCAATCTCCAAACTCTGCTCTCTGTAACACTCCTTCTGCACCCCAGTCTCCACCCTCTGATCCCTATAACAATCATTCTGGACCTCAGTCTCCAATCTCTGCTCTCTACAACAGTCCTTCTGCTCCTAAGTCTCCAACATCTACTCTCTATAAAAGTCCTTCTGCACCTAAGTCTCCAACCTCTGCTCTCGGTAACAGTTTTTCTGCACCCCAATCTCAAAACTCTGCTCTCTGTTACACTCCTTCTGTACCCCAGTCTCCACACTCTGATCTCTGTAACAATCTTTCTGGACCTCAGTCTCCAACCTCTGCTCTCTACAACTGTCTTTCTGCTCCTAAGTCTCCAACCTCTACTCTCTATAAAAGTCCTTCTGCACCTCAGTCTTCAACCTCTGCTCTCTGCAACAGTCCTTCTGCACCCCAGTCTCCAACTTCTGCTCTCTGCAACGATCGTTCTGCACCTCAGTTTTCAACCTCTGCTCTCTGTAACAATCCTTCTGCAACTCAGTCTCCAAAGTCTGCTCTCTGTGACAGCCCATCTGCACCCCAATTTACAACCTCTGTTCTCTACAACAGTCCTTCCCCACCCCAGGCTCCAAACTCTGCTCTCTGTAACAGTCATTCTGAAATTCAGTATCCAAAATCTGCTCTCTGTATAAGTCCTTCTGCACCTCAGTCTCCAAAATCTGCTCTCTGTAAGATCCTTCTACACTTCAGTCTTCAAAATCTGCTCTCTGTAAGATCCTTCTGCAACCTATTCTTAAAACTCTGCTCTCTTTAACAGTCGTTCTGCACCCCAGTCTCCAAACTCTACTCTCTGTAACAGGCCTTCTGCACCCCAGTCTTCAAACTCTGCTCTCTGTAACAGGCCTTCTGCATCCCAGTCTCCAACCTGTGCTCTCTTCAAAGATCCTTCAGCACCCCAGGATCCAATATCTGCTCTGTGCAACAGTCCTTCTGCACCTCAGTCTGAAAAATCTGCTCTCTGCACCAATCGTTCTGCACCCCAGTACCCAAACTTTGCTTTCTGTAACAAAACTTCTGAACCTCAGACTCCAAAATGCTCTCTATAAGATCCTTCTGCAACCCAGTCTCGAAACTGTGCTATATGCAACAGTGCTTCTGCACCTCAGGCTATAAACTCTGCTCTCTGTAACAGACCTTCTGCAGCCCACTCTTCTACTTTGCACTCTGTAACAGGCTTTCTTCAACCCAGTATCCAACCTCTTCTCTCTGCAACGATTCTTCTTCACCTCAGTCTCAATCCTCTGCTCTCTGCAACAGTCCTTCTGCACCCACGTCTTCCACCTCTGCTCTCTTTAAAAATCCTTCTGCACCTCAGTCTCCAAACTCTGCTCTCTGCAACGGTTTTTCTGCACCCCAGTCACCAACCTCTGTTCTCTGCATCAGTCCTTCTGCACCCAAGTCTCCAACCTCTGCTCTCTGTAACAGTCCTTCTGTACCGCAGTCTGCAACCTCTGCTCTCTGTAAAGGTCCTTCTGCACCCCAGTCTCCAACGTCAGCTTTCTGTATCAGTTCTTCTTCACCCCAGTCTCAAACCTCGGCTCTCAGTAACAGTCCTTCTGCACCTCAGTCTCAAACTTATGCTCTCTGCAACATTTCTTCTGCACCCCAGACTCCATCTGTGCTCTGTGTAACTGTCCTTCAGTACCCAAGTCTCCAACCTCTGCTCTCTGTAACGATCATTCTGCATCACAGTCTGAAACCTCTGCTCTCTCCAACGATCCTTCTGCCCCTCAGTCTCCAACCTCTGCTCTCTGCAATGATCCTTTTGCACCCCAGTCTCCAACCTCTGTTCTCTGTAGGAGTTCTTGTGCACTTCAGTCTCAAACCTCTGCTTTCTATAACAATCCTTCTGCACCTCAGTCTCCAAACTCTGCTCTTTGTAACAGTCCTTCTGCACTTCAGTATTCAAAATCTGCTCTCTGTAAAAGTCCTTCTGCACCTCAGTCTCTAACCTCTGCAATCTGTAACGGTCCTTCTGCACCCCAGTCTCCAAATTCTACTCTCTGAAATGATCCTTCTGCACCTCAGCCTCCAAACTCTGCTCTCTCTAACAGTCCTTCTGCACCCCAGTCTCCAACATCTGCTCGCTGCAACGGTTCTTTTGCACCCCAGTCTCCAAACTCTGCTCTCTGTAAGAATCCTTCTGCACCCCAGTCTCCACCCTCTGTTCTCTGCAACAGTCTTTCTGCATCACGGTCTTCAAACTTTGCTCTCTGTAAAAGTCCTTCTCTTCTGGAGTTTCCAAACTCTTCTCTCTGTAACGGTCTTTCTTAACCCCAGTCTCCAACCTCTGTTCTGTGTATCAGTCCTTTTGCACCTTATTTTCCAACCTCTGCTCTCTGCAACCATACTTCTGCACCCCAGTCTCGAAACTCTGCTCTCTGCATCAGTCCTTATGCACCCAAGTCTCCAAACTCTCCTCTCTGCAACATTTATTCTGCACCCCACTCTCCAACCTGTGCTCTCTGTAACTGTCCCTTTGCAACTCAGTCTCCATCCTCTGCTCTCTCTAACAGTCCTTCTGCACCCCAGTCTCCAACATCTGCTCTCAGAAACGATCCTTCTTTTACCCAGTCTCCAACCTCTGCACTCTGTGATAGTCCTTTTGTATCGCAGTCTCCAACCTCTTCTCTTTGTAACGGTCCATCTGCACCCCAATTACCAACCTCTTCTTTCTATAACAGTCCTCCTGGACCTCAGACTCCAACCTCTCCTCTCTGTAACAGTCCTTTTGTGAATCAGTCTAAAAGCTCTGCTCTCTGTACAGATCATTTTACACCCCAGTCTCCAAACCGTGCTATCTATAACAATCCTTCTGCACCCAAGTCTCCAACCTCTGCTCTCTGTAACAGGTCTTCTGCAACCCAGTGTCCAAACTCTCCTCTCTGTAACAGGCCTTCTGCCCCTCAGTACCCAAACTCATCTCTCTGCAATGGCCCTTCTGCACCACTGTCTCCAACTTCTGTTCTCCGCAACAGTCCTTCTGCACCCCAGGCTACAAAATCTGTTCTCCGTAACAGTCCTTCTATACCCTAGACTACAAACTCTACTTTCCATATCAGTTATTCTTCACCCCAGTTTAAAAACTCTGCTCTCTGTAACAGTCCTACTGCACCTCAGTCTCCAACATCTGCTCTCTACAACAGTCCTTCTGCACCCCAGTCTTCAAACTCTGCTCTCTGTAACAGTCCTTGTGTACCACAGTCTCTAACCTCTTCTCTCTATAACAGTCCTTCTACACGCGAATTGCCAACCTCTGCTTTCTGTTACAGTCCTTCTGAACCTCAGATTCCAAACTCTGTTCTCTGTATAAGTCCTTCTAAGCCTCAGTCTGAAACCTCTGCTCTCTGCAACGATCCTTCTGCACCCCAGTCTCCAAACTGTGCTATCTGTAACAAACCTTATGCACCCCAGTCTCCAAACTCTGCTCTCTGTAACAGGTCTTCTGCACCCAAGTCTCCAAATTCTGCTCTCTGTAACAGGCCTTCTGCACCCCAGTCTTCAAACTTTTCTCTGTGCAAAGATCCTTCTGCACCTCAGTCTCTAACCTCTGCTCTCTGCAACAGTCCTTCTGCACCCCAGTCTCCAAACTCTGCTCTCTGCAATGATCGCTCTGCACCTCAGTTTTCAAACTCTGCTCTCTGTAACAATCCTTCTGCAACTCAGTCTCCGACCTCTGTTCTCTTTGACAGCCCTTCTGCACCACAGTTTCCAACCTCTGTTCTCTGCAAGAGTCCTTCTGCACCCAAGGCTCTAAACTCTGCTCTCTGTAACAGTTCTTCTGTACTGCAGTCTCCAAACTCTGCTGTCTGTAACGGTCCTTTTGCACCCCAGTCTCCAAACTCTACTTTCCATATCAGTTATTCTGGACCCCAGTCTCCAGCCTCTGCTCTCTGTTTCAGTCTTTCTGCACCTCAGTCTCCAAGCTCTGCTCTCTGCAACAGTCTTTCTGCACCCCAGTCTCCACCCTCTTCTCTCTGCAACAGTTCTTGTACACCCCAGTCTCAAACCACTGCTCTCTGCAACGATCCTTCTGCACCCCAGTCTCCAAACTCTGCTCTCGGTAACAGGTTTTCTGCACCCCAATCTCCAAACTCCGCTCTCAGTAACACTCCTTCTGCACCCCAGTCTCCAAACTCTGCTCTCGGTAACAGGTTTTCTGCACCCCAATCTCCAAACTCCGCTCTCAGTAACACTCCTTCTGCACCCCAGTCTCCACCCTCTGATCTCTTTAACAATCATTCTGGACCTCAGTCTCCAACCTCTGCTCTCTACAACAGTCCTTCTGCTCCTAAGTCTCCAACCTCTACTCTCTGTAAGTCTTTCTACACCTCAGTCTCCAAAATCTGCTGTCTGTAAGATCCTCTGCAACCCATTCTAAAAACTCTGCTCTCTGTAACAGTCCTTCTGCACCCCAGTGTCCAACATCTGCTCTCTGCAATGATCCTTATTCTCCCCAGGTTCCAACTTCTGCTCTCTGCAATGGTCCTTCTGCACCCCAGTTTCCGACCGCTGCTCTTTGTAACAATACTTCTGCTCCTAAGTCTCCAAACTCTTCTCTCTGCAACAGTCCTTCTGAAACCCAGTCTCCGACCTCTGCTCTCAGTAACAGTTTTTCTGCACCCAAATCTCCAAACTCTGCTCTTTGTAACACTCCTTCTGCACCCCAGTCTACACCCTCTGATCTCTGTAAAAATCATTCTGGACCTCAGTCTCCAACCTCTGCTCTCTACAACAGTCTTTCTGCTCCTAAGTCTCCAACCTCTACTCTCTGTAAAAGTCCTTCTGCACCTCAGTCTCCAAAATCTGCTCTCTGTAAGATCGTTCTGAAAACCATTCTTAAAACTCTGCTCTCTGTAACAGTTCTTCTGCACCCCAGTGTCTAACATCTGCTCTCTGCAACGATCCTTATTCTTCCCAGGTTCCAACTTCTGCTCTCTGCAATGGTCCTTCTGCACCCCAGTTTCTGACGGCTGCTATTTGTAACAGTCCTTCTGAACCTAAGTCTCCAAACACTGCTCTCTGCAACAGTCCTTCTGCACCCCAGTCCCCATCTTCTGCTCTCGGTAACATTTTTTCTGCACCCCAATCTCCAAACTCTGCTATCTGTTACACTCCTTCTGCACCCCAGTCTCCACCCTCTGATCTCTGTAACAATCTTTCTGGACCTCAGTCTCCAACCTCTGCTCTCTTCAACAGTCCTTCTGCTCCTAAGTCTCCAAATTCTTCTCTCTGCAACAGTCCTTCTGAACCCCAGTATCTAACCTCTGCTCTCGGTAACACTTTTTCTGCACCCCAATCTGCAAACTCTGCTCTCTGTAACACTTCTTCTGCACCCAAGTCTCCACCCTCTGATCTCTGTAACAATCATTCTGGACCTCAGTCTCCAACCTCTGCTCTCTACAACAGTCCTTCTGCTCCTAAGTCTCCAACCTCTACTCTCTGTAAGTCTTTCTACACCTCAGTCTCCAAAATCTGCTGTCTGTAAGATCCTCTGCAACCCATTCTTAAAACTCTGCTCTCTGTAACAGTCCTTCTGCACCCCAGTGTACAACATCTGCTCTCTGAAACGGTCCTTATTCTCCCCAGGTTCCAACTTCTGCTCTCTGCAATGGTCCTTCTGCACCCCAGTTTCTGACCGCTGATCTTTGTAACAGCCCTTCTGCACATATGTCTCCAAACACTGCTCTCTGCAACAGTCCTTCTGCACCCGAGTCTCCAACATCTGCTCTCGGTAACAGTTTTTCTGCACCCCAATCTCAAAACTCTGCTCTCTGTTACACTCCTTCTGCACCCCAGTCTTCATTCTCTGATCTCTGTAACAATCTTTCTGGACCTCAGTCTCCAACCTCTGCTCTCTACAACAGTCTTTCTGCTCCTAAGTCTCCAACCTCTACTCTCTATAAAAGTCTTTCTGCACCTCAGTCTCCAAAATCTGCTCTCTGTAAGATCCTGCTGCAACCCATTCTTAAAACTCTGCTCTCTGTAACAGTCTTTCTGCACCCCAGTCTCCAAATTCTGCTCTCTGTAACAGGCCTTCTGCACCCCAGTCTTCAACCTCTGCTCTATGTAACAGGCCTTCTGCACCAAAGTCTCCAACCTGTGATCTCTTCAACGATCTTTCAGCACCCCAGGATCCAATATCTGCTCTGTGAAACAGTCCTTCTGCACCTCAGTCTGAAAACTCTGCACTCTGCACCAATCGTTCTGCACTCCAGTTTCCAAATGTTGCTCTCTGTAACAAAACTTCTGAACCTCAGACTCCAAAATGCTCTCTATAAGATTATTCTGCAATCCAGTCTCAAAACTGTGCTATACGCAACAGTGCTTCTGCACCCCAGGCTCAAATCTCTGTTCTCTGTAACAGATCTTCTTCACCCCACTCCTTAAAATCTGCACTCAGTAACAGGCTTTCTGCAACCTAGTCTCCAACCTCTTCTCTCTGCAAGGATTCTTCTTAATCTCAGTCTCGATCCTCTGCTCTCTGCAACAGTCCTTCTGCACCCAAGTCTCCAACCTCTGCTCTCTTTAAAAATCCTTCTGCATCTCAGTCTCCAAACTCTGCTATGCAACGGTTCTTCTGCACCCCAGTCACCAACCTCTGTTCTCTGCATCAGTCCCTCTGCACCTAAGTCTTCAAACTCTGCTCTCTGTAACAGTCCTTCTGTACCGCAGTCTGAAACCTCTGCTCTCTGTAACGGTCCTTCTGCACCCCAGTCTCCAACGTCAGCTTTCTGTATCAGTTCTTCTTCACCCCAGTCTCAAACCTCGGCTCTCAGTAACAGTCCTTCTGCACCCCAGTCTCATACTTCTGCTCTCTGCAACATTTCTTCTGCACCCCAGTCTTCATCTGTGCTCTCTGTAACTGTACTTCTGCACCCCATTCTCCAACTTCTGCTCTCTGTAACGATCTCTCTGCATCACAGTCTGAAACCTCTGCTTTCTGCAACGATCCTTCTGCCCCTCAGTCTCCAACCTCTGCTCTCTGCAATGATCCTTCTACACCCCAGTCTCCAACCTCTGTTCTCTGTAGGAGTCCTTGTGCACTTCAGTCTCAAACTTCTGCTCTCTATAACAATTTTTTTGCACCTCAGTCTCCAAACTCTGCTCTCTGTAACAGTCCTTCTGCACTTCAGTATCCAAAATCTGCTCTTTGTATAAGTCCTTCTGCCCCTCAGTCTCCAAACTTCGCTCTCTGTAATAGTCCTTCTGCACCCCAGTCTCGAACCTCTGCTCTCTGTAACAATCTTTCTGCATGTCAGTTTCCAATGTCTGCTCTCTGTACAAGGTCTATGCATCCCAGTCTCCAAACTCTACTCTCTGTAACAGCTTTTCTGTACCCCAGTCTCGAACCTCTTCTCTCTATAACGGTTCTTCTGCATGACAATTGCCAAACTCTGCTTTCTGTAACAGTCCTTCTGCACCTAAGATTTCAACCTCTGCTCTATGTAACAGTCTTTCTAAGCCTCAGTCTGAAACCTCTTCTCTCTGCAACGATAATTCTGCACCCCAGTCTCCAAATTGTGGTATCTGTAACAATCCTTCTGCACCCCAGTCTCCAACCTCTGCTCTCTGTACAAGTCTTCTGCACCCCAGTCTCCAAAATCTGCTCTCTCTAACAGGTTTTCTGCACCCCAGTCTCCAACCTTTTCTCTCTGCAACGATCGTTCTGCACCTCAGTCTCCGAACTCTGCTCTCTGTAACAGTCCTTCTAAACCCCAGTATCCAAACTCTGCTCTCTGTAAAAGTCCTTCTGCACCTCCGTCTCCAACCTTTGCTTTTTGTAATGGTCCTTCTGCACCCCAGTATTCAACCTCTGCCTTCTGTAACAATCCTTCTGCACCCCAGTCTCCAACCTCTGCTCTCTGTAACAGGCCTTCTGCACCCCAGTCTTCAACCTCTGCTCTCTGTAACAGGCCTTCTGCACCACAGTCTTCAACCTGTGCACTCTGAAACGATTCTTCAGCACCCCAGGATCCAATATCTGCTCTCTGAAACAGTCCTTCTCCAACTCAGACTCCAACCTCTGCTCTCTGTAACAGTCCTTCTAAGCCTCAGTCTGAAACCTCTGATCTCTGCAACGATCCTTCTGCACCCCAGTTTCCAAACTGTGCTATCTGTAACAATCCTTCTGCACACAAGTCTTCAACCTCTTCTCTCTATCAGGTCTTCTGCACCCCAGTTTCCAAACTCTGCTCTCTGTAACAGGCCTACTGCACCCCAGTCTCAAACCTCTTCTCTCTGCAATGATCCTTATGCACCTCAGTCTCCAACCTCTGCTCTCTGCAACAGTCTTTCTGCACCCCAGTCTCCGAACTCTTCTCTCTGTAAGATCCTTTTTTACCCCGGTTTTCAAACTTTGCTCTCTATAACAGTCCTTCTGCACCTCAGTCTCCAAACTCTGCTCTCTGCAACGGTCCTACTGAACCCCAGAATTCAACCTCTGTTCTCTTTAACAGGCCTTCTGTACTGCAGTCTCCAAACTCTGCTCACTGTAAGGATCCTTCTGCTCCCCAGTCTCCAAACTCTGCATTCTGTATCAGTTTTTCTTAACCCCAGTCTCCAACCTCTGCTCTCTGTAACTTTCTTTCTGCACGTCAGACTCCAACCTCTCTCTCCGCAACAGTCTTTCTGCATCCCAATCTCCAAATTCTGCTCTTTTTAACAGTCCTTCTGCACCTCAGTGTCTAACCTCTGCTCTCTGTAAGATATTTCTGAAACCCTGTCTCTAACCTCTGCTTTCTGAAATGGTCCTTCTGCACCCGAGTTTCCAACCTCTGTTCTCTATAACAGTCCTTCTGCACCTCAAACTGCAACCTCTGCTCTCTGCAACAGTCTTTCTGCACCCCGGTCTCTAACCTCTGCTCTCTGTAACAGACTTTCTGCACCTCAGTCTCAAACCTCTGCTCACTGCAACAGTCTTTCTGCATCCCAATCTCCAACCTCTGCTCGCTGCAACAGTCGTTCTGAACCTCAGTGTCCGAATTCTTCTCTCTGTAAGATCCTTCTGAAACCCAGTCTCCAACCTCTGCTTTCTGCAATGGTCCTTCTGCACCCCAGTCTCAAATCACTGCTCTCTGCAACAGTCCTTCTGCACCCCAGTCTCTAACATCTTCTCTCTGAAAAAGTCCTTTTTCACCCCAGTCTTCAACCTCAGCAGTCTGCAATAATCCTTCTGCACCCAGGTCACCAACGTCTGCTTTCTGTATAAGTCCTTCTGCACCCCAGTCTCCATCCTCTGCTCTCTGTACCAGTCCTTCTGCACCTCAGTCTCCAACCTCTACTTTCTGCAGCAGTCCTTCTCTACCCCAGTCTCCAACCTTTTCTCTCGGCAACAGTCCTTCTGGACGCCAATATCCAACCTCTACTCTCTGCAACAGTCCTTCTACATCCCAGTCTCCAACCTCTGCTCTCTGTAACGTGCCTTCTGAACCCCAGGCTAAAACCTCTGCTCTCTGTAACAGTCCTTCTGCACCTCAATCTGAAAACTCTGCTCACTGCAACGAACCTTCTACACCTAAGTCTCCAACCTCTGCTCTCTGTAACAGTCCTTCTGTACCTCAGCCTACAATCTCGGCTCTCTGTAAGATCCTTTTGCAACCCAGTATTTAACCTCTGCTATCTGTAACTGACATTCTGAACCCCAGTCTCCAAGCACTGCTCTCTGTAACAGGCCTTCTGCACCCCAATCTCCAACCTCTGCTCTCAGTAACAGGACTTTTGACCCCAGTCTCCAAACTCTTCTTTCTTCAACGATTCTTCTGCACCCCAGGCTCCAACTTCTGCTCTCCACAATGTCCTTCTGCACCCCAGTCTCCAAACTTTTCTGTCTGTCACATCATTCTGCACACCTGTATCAAACCTCTGCTCTCTCTAAAAGTCCTTCTGTAAAGCAGTCTCCAACCTCTGGTCTCTGTCAGGGTTCTTCTGCACCTCAGTCTCCATCCTCTCCTCTCTGCATCACTCAAACTGCACCTCAGACTCCAAACTTTGCTCTCTGTAACAGTTTTGCTGCACCTCAGTCTCCAACCTGTGCTCTCTGTAAAAGTCCTACTGCACCCCAGTCTTTAACCTGTGCTCTCTGTAAAAGTCCTTCTTCACCATAATCTCCAAACTCTGCTCTCTATAACGATCCTTCTGCGCCCAAGTCTCCAACCTCTTCTCTCTGCAACGATCTTTCTGCCACCCTGTCTCCAACCTCTGCTCTCTTTAACTATCCTTCTGCACCCCAGTCTCCAACCTCTGCTCTCTGCAACGATCTTTCTGCAACGCTGTCTCCAACCTCTGCTCTCTTTAACTATCCTTCTGCACCCCAGTCTCCAACTTCTGCTCTCTGCAACCATCTTTCTGCAATCCAGTCTCCAACCTCTGCTCTCTTTAACTATCCTTCTGCACCCCAGTCTCCAAACTCTGTTCTATGCAACGGTCCTTCTGCACCAAAGTTTTCAACATCTGCTTCTGCAAAATTTCTTCTACACCCCCAGTCTTCAAATTCTGCTCTCTGCAACAGTCCTTCTGCACCCAGTCTCCAAACTCTGCTTGCCCCAACGAACCTTCTGCACCCCAATCTCCAATCTCTGTTCTTTGCAACAGTTATTCTGCACGCCATTCTCCAACCATTTTCTCTGTAACAGTCCTTCTGTACCGCAATCTCCAACCTTTGTTCTTTGTAAGAGTCGTTATGCACCCCAGTATCCAACCTATGCTTTCTGTATCCGTCGTTTTCCACAACAGTCTCCAAACTCTGCCCGCTGTAACAGCCCTTCTGCATCTCAGTCTAAAAACTCTGCTCTCTGCAACAGTTCTTCTACACTCCAGTCTCCATCATAAGCTCTCTCCAACAGTCCATTTTCACCACAGACTCCAACATTTGCTCTCTAAAAAAGTTCTGTTCCACCCCAGTCTCCAAACTCTGCTCTCTGTAAAAGTCCTTCTGTACTGAAGTCTCAAATCTCTGCTCTCTGAAAGGGTCTTTCTGCACCCGAGTCTCCAAACTCTGCTTTCTGTATCAGTTCTTCTGCACCCAAGTCTCCAACCGCTGCTCTCTGTATCGATCTTTCTGCACCTCAGTCTCCAAGTCTGCTCTCTGCAACAGTCCTTCTGCACCCCAGTCTCCAAACTCTACTTTCCATATCAGTTATTCTGCACCCCAGTATCCAACCTCTGCTCTCTGCAACAGTCCTTCTGCACCTCAGTCTCCAACCTCTTCTCTCTGTATCAGTGCTTCTGCTCCTCAGTCTCCATCATCTGCTCTCTGTAAGATCCTTCTGCAACCCAGTCTGTAAACTCTGACCTCTGTAATAGTCCTTCTGCACCCGTTCTCCAAACTCTGTTATCTGTAACAGTCCTCGTGTAGTGCAGTCTCCAAAATATGCTCTCTGTAACGGTCCTTCTGCACCCAGTATCTAACCTCTGTTCTCTGTAACAGTCTTTCTTCATCTCAGTCTCCAAACTCTGCTCTCTGCCACAGTCCTCCTGCACCAAAGTCTCAAACCGCTACTCCCTGGAACACTCCTTCTGCACCTCAGTCTGTAAACTCTGCTCTCTGTAACAGTCCTTCTGTACGGCAGTCTCAAAACTCTGCTCTCTTTAACGGTCCTTCTGCACCCCAGTCTCCAACGTCTGCTTTCTGTATCAGTTCTTCTGCATCCCATTCTCCAACCTCTACTCTCAGTAACAGTTCTTCTGCACCCCAGTCTCCAACGTCTGCTCTCTGCAACATTACTTCTTCACCCCAGTCTCCATCTGTGCTCTCTGTAACTGTCCTTCTTCACCCCAGTCTCCACCCTCTGATCTCTGTACCAATCCTTTTGGACCTCAGTCTCCAAACTCTGCTCTCTACAACAGTCCTTCTGCTCCTAAGTCTCCAACCTCTACTCACTGTAAAAGTCCTTCTGCACCTCAGTCTCCAACATTTGCTCTTTGTTAGATTATTCTGCAAACCAGTCTCCCAAGTCTGCCCTCCTGTAACAGGCCTTCTGCACCCTTCTGCAAACTCTGTTCTCTGTAACAGTCCTTTTGCACCCCAGTCTAAATACTCTGCTCTCTACACGATCCTTCTGCACCCCAATATCCATCCTCTGCTCTCTGCAAAAGTCCTTCTTCACTGCAGTCTCCAAACGCTGCTCTTTATAACAGTCCTCCTGTAGTGCGGTCTCAAAAATCTGCTCTCTGTAATGGTCCTTCTGCACAGCAGTCTCCAACCTCTGCCTTCTGTAACAGTCCTTATGCACCTCAGCCTCCAAACTCTGCTCTCTGCAACAGTCCTCCTGCACCGCAGTCTGAAAACTCGGTTCTCTGCAACGATCCTTCTGCACCCCTGTCTCCAAACTCTGCTCTCTGTAACAGTCCTGCTACACCTCAGTCGCAACCTCTTCTCTTTGTAAGATCCTTCTGCAACCCTGTCTCCAAACCCTGCTTTCTGTAACAGCCCTTCTGCACTCCAGTCTCCAACCTCTGCTCTCTGTAACAGGCCTTTTGCACCCCATTCTCAATCCTCTTCTCTCTGTAACAGTGCTTCTGCACCTCAGTCTACATACTCTGCTCTCTACAACAGTCCTTCTGCAAGCCAGTCTTCAACATCTGCTCTCTGCAAAATTCCTTCTGCACCTCAGTCTGAAAACTCTATTCTCTGCAACGATCCTTCTTAACTCTAGTCTCCTACATCTGCTCTCTGTAACAGTCCTGCTGAACATTGGTCTACAACCTCTGCTCTCTCTAAGATCCTTGTGCAACCTTGTCTAAAATCTCTGCTCTCTGTAACAGTTCTTCTGCAACCTATTCTTGAACCTCTGCTCTCTGTAACAGGACTTTTGCACACCAATCTCCAAACTCTACTCTCTGTAACAGTTTTTTTGCACCTCAGTCTCCAACCTCTGCTCTCAGCAACGATTCTTCTGCACCTCAGTCTTCAAACTCTTCTATCTGTTACAGTCCTTCTGCTCCCCAGTCTCTAACCTCTGCTGTCTGCAACGATCCTTCTGCACCCCAGTCTCAAACCTCTGCTCTCTGCAACGATCCTTCTGCACTCCAGTCTCCAACATCTGCTCTATGCAACAGTCCTTCTGAATCCCTGTCTCAAACCTGCTCTCTGTAATATCCTTCTGCACCACAGTTTCAAAACTCTGCTCCAGTAACATTCCTTCTCCACCACAGTCTCCAACCTCTGCTTTCTGCAATGGTACTGCTGCACCTGAGTCTCCAACCTCTGTTCTCTGTAACAATCCTTCTCCTCCCCATCTCCAAACTTTTCTCTATAAAAGTCCTTCTGCACCTCAGTCTCCAACCTCTTCTCTCTGCAAAAGTACGTCTGCACCCCTGTCTCCAACCTCTGCTCTCTGTAAGATTCTTCTGCACCCTAGTCTCCAAACTCTGCTCTCTGCAACAGTCATTCTACACCCCATTCTCTAACCTCTGTTCTCTGCAACAGTCATTCTGAACCACAGTTTCCAACATCTGCTCTCTGGAAGAGTCCTTCTCTACCCTAGTGTCCAACGTATCCTCACTGTACAGTCTTTCTGTACAGCAGTCTCCAAACTCTGCTCTCTCTAACGGTCCTTCTGCACCACAGTCTCCAACCTCTGCTCTCTGTATCAGTACTTCTGCACCCCAGTCTCCAACCTCTGCTCTCTGTAACATTCCTTCTGCACCTCAGTCTCCAACCTCTGCTCTCTGCGACAGTTCTTCTGCACCCCAGTCTCCAACCTTTTCTCTCTGCAACAGTTCTTCTGCACCCAGTCTCCACCATCTGCACTCTGAAACAGTCTTTCTTAAACGCAGTCTCCAACCTCTGCTCTCTGTAACAGGCCTCCTGTACTGCGGTCTCCAAAGTCTGCTCTCTGTAATTTTCCTTCTGCACCACAGTCTTCAACCTCTGCTTTCTCTGTCAGTTTTTCTGCACCCCAGTCTCTAACCTGTGATCTCAATAACATTCCTGCATCTCAGTCTCCAAACTCTGCTCTCTGCAACATTCTTTCTGCACCCAGTCTCCAAACTCTGCTCTCTCCAACAGTTTTTTTACACCCCATTCTCCAACTTCTGCTATCTGAAACAGTTTTTCTGTACCCCAGTCTCTAACATCTGCTCTCTTTAAAAATCTTTCTGTACCTCAGTCTCCAACCTCTGCTCTGTGTAAGATCTTTCTGCAACCCAGTCTCCAAACACTTCTGTCAGTAACAGTCCTTCTGCACCCTTTCTCCAACCTCTTTTGTAACAGGCCTTCTGCAACACCCTCTCAAACCTCTGTTCTCTGTAACAGTCCTTTCACACCCTAGTCTAAAACCTCTGCTCTCTACAACGATTCTTCTTAACCCCAGTCTCCAACGTCTGCTCTCTGAAACAGTCCTTCTGCACCCAAGACTCCAAAAACTGATCTCTGCAACAGTCGTTCTGCACCTCAGTCTAAAAATTCTTGTGCTCTGCAATAATCCTTCTGCAACCCAGTCTCCAAATTCTGCTCTCTGTAACAGTCCTTCTGCACCCCAGTCTCAAACCTCTGCTCTCTGTAACAGTTTTTCTATACCGAAGTCTCCAAACTCTGGTCTCTGTAACGGTCCTTCTGCACCCCAATTTCCAACCTCTGCTTTCTGTAACAGTCTTTCTGCACCTCAGTCCCAAATCTCTGCTCTCTGTAGCAGGCCTTCAGCACCCCAGTCTTCAAAATCTGCTCTCTCCAATGATCTTTCTTAACCACTGTCTTTAACCTCTGATCTCTGAAACAGTCCTTCTGCACCTCAGTCTCCAAATTCTGCTCTCTTAAATCCATCTGAACCCCAGTCTCCAAAGTCGGCTCTTTGCAACAGTCGTATTAAAACACAGTCTGCAACCTCTGCTCTCTGTACCAGTCCTTCAGCACCACAGTCTCCAAACTCTCCTCTCTATAACAGTATTTCTGCACCTCAGTCTCCAACATCTGCTCTCTGCAAAAGTCCTTCTGCATTCTAGTCTCCAACCTCTACTTTCTGCAACAGTTCTTCTGACACCAGTCGCCAACCTCTGCTCTCTGCAAACGTCCTTCTGCACCCCAGTCTCCCAAACTCTGCTCTCTGCAACGATCGTTCTGCACCTCAGTTTTCAAACTCTGCTCTCTGCTACAATCCTTCTGGACCCAGTCTCCAACCTCTGCTCTAACAGGTCTTCTGTACCCGTCTCCAAACTCTTCTCTCTGTAGCAGGCCTTCTGCACCCCAGTCTACAAAATCTGCTCTTTGCAACAATACTTCTGCAACCCAGTCTCCAACCTCTGCCCTCTGCAATGATCCTACTGCACCCAAGTCTCCTACCTCTGATTTCTGTAACAGTCCTTCTGCACCTCAGTCTCCAAATTCTGCTCTCTGTAAGATCCGTCTGCACCCCAGTATCCAAATTCTGCTCTCTGGAACAGTCCTTCTGCATCCAAATCTCCAACCTCTGGTCTTTACAACAGTCTTTCTGCACCCTAGTTACCAACATCTGCTATCTGCTACAGTCCTTCTGCACCCCAGTCTCCAACATCTTCTCTCTTAAACAGTTCTTCTGCACCTCAGTCTGAAAACTGTACTCTCTGCAACGACCCTTCTGCACCCCAGTCTACTTACTCTGCTCTGTGTAACAGTCCTTCTGCACCTCAGTCTCCCAACTCTGCTCTCTGTAAAATCCGTCTTAAACCCAGTCTTTAAACTCTGCAATCTGTAACAGTGCTTTTGAACTCCAGTATCCAACCTCTGCTCTCTGTAACAGTCCTTCTGCATCCAAATCTCCAACCTCTGCTCTCTACAACAGTCTATCTGAACCTTAGTTACCAACATCTGCTCTCTGCAACAGTCCTTCTGCACCACAGTCTTCAACATCTGCTCTCTTTAACAGTTGTTATGCACCTCAGTCTTAAAACTCTACTCTCTGCAACGACCCTTCTGCACCCCAGTCTACTACCTCTGCTCTCTGTAACAATCCTTCTGCACCTCAGTCTCCCAATTCTGCACTCTGTAAAATCCGTCTTAAACCCAGTCTTTAAACTCTGCACTCTGTAACAGTCCTTTTACACTCCAGTCTCCAAACTCTGTTCTCTGTAAGATCCATCTGAACCCCAGTCTCCAAACTCTCCTCTCTGTAACAGTCCTTCTGTACCCCAGTCTCCGAACACTGCACTCTGCAACATTCCTTTTCCACCCCAGTCTCCAACGTCTGCTCTCTGTAACAGTCCTCCTGCACATCAGTCTCGAAACTCTGCTCTCTGTAAGGGTCCTTCTGCACCCCATTCTTCAACCTCTGATTTCTGTATCAGTCCTTCTTCACCACAGACTCTAAACTCTGCTCTCTGTATCAGTGCTTCTGCACCTCACTCTACCATCTCTGCTCTCTGCAAGAGTCCTGCTGCACCCGAGTTTTAAACCTCTGCTAGCTGCAACAGTTCTTCTGCACCCCATTCTCCAATATCTGCTCTCTGCAACAGTCATTTACCACGCCAGTCTCCATCCATTTATCTCTGTAACCGTCCTTCTGTACTGCAGTCTCCAACCTGTGCTCTCTGTAACGGTTCTTGTGCACCCCAGTCTCCAAAATCTGCTTTCTGTATAAGTCCTTCTGCACCCCGTCTCTAAACTCTGCTCTCTGTAACAGTTTTTCTGAACCTCATTCTCCAACCTCTGCTCTCTGCAACAGTCTTTCTGCACACCAGTCAACAATCTCTGCTCTCTGCAACAGTCCTTCTCCATCCCAGTCTCTAATATCTTCTCTCTGCAACAGTCGTGCCCCACCTAAGTCTCCAACCTCTGCTATCTGAAACAGTCCTTTTGCACCCCAGTCATCAAGCTCTGCTTTCTGTATCAGTCCTTCTGCACCCCAGTCTCCAACTTCTGCTCTCTGTAACACTCCTTATGCACCTCAGTCTCCAACCTCTACTTTCTGCAGCAGTCCTTCTCCACCCCAGTCTAAAACCTCTGCTCTCTGTAACCGGGCTTCTGCACCCCAGTCTCAAACCTCTGCTCTCTGAAACAGTCCTTCAGCACTTCAGTCTGAAAACTCTGCTCTCAGAATCGATTCTTCTGCACCTCAGTCTCCAAGCACTGATCTCTGTAACAGGCCTTCTGCATCCCAGTCGCCAAGCTCTGCTCTCCGCAACAGTCCTTCTGCACCCCAGTCTCCAACCTATGCTGTCTGTAAGATCTTTCTGACCACCTGTCTCAACCTATGCTCTCTGTAACAGTCCTTCTGTACCGCAGTCTCCAAACTTTGGTCTCTGTAAGGGTCTTTCTGTACTTCAGTCTGCAACCTCTGCTCTCTGAAACAATCCTTCTGCACCCCAGTCTCAAAACTTTGCTCTCTGCAACAGTTTTTCTGCACATCAGTCTCCAACATGTTCTCTCTGTAAATGTCCTACTGCACCCCCATCTTCAACCTCTGCTCTCTGTAAAAGTCCTTCTGCAATACAGACTCCAAAATCTGCTCTCTTTAACTATCTTTCTACACCCCAGTCTCAAAACTCTGCTCTCTGCAACGATCCTTCTGCACCCCAGTCTCCAACGTCTGCTCTCTGTAAAAGTTCTTCTACACCCCATTCTCCAAAGTCTGGTCTCTCTAACCGTCCTTCTGCACCTCAGTCAACAACCTCTGCTCTATGCAACAGTCTTTCTGCACCCAAGTCTCCAACATCTGCTCTCTGCAACAGTCCTTCCACACCCCAGTCTACAACTTCTGCACTCTGCAACGGTCCTTCTACACCCCAGTCTCCATACTCTGCTCGCCCCAACGATCTTCCTGCAACCCAGTTCCAAACTCTGTTCTCTACAAAAGTTCTTCTGCACCCCAGTTTCCAAACTCTGCTCTCTGTAACTGTCCTTCTGTACCACAGTATCCAAACTTTGTGCTCCGTATGGGTGTTTATGCAACCCAGTATCCAACCTCTGCTTTCTGTATCAGTCGTTTTCCACCAAAGTCTTGAAACTCTACCCGCTGTAACAGTGCTTCTGCAACTCAGTCTGCAAACTCTGTTCTCTGCAACAGTCTTTCTGCACCTCAGTCTCCAACCTGTGCTCTCTGTAAGGGTCCTTCTGCACCCAAGTATCCAACCTCTGCTTTCTGTATGAGGCCTTCTGCACCCCAGTCTCCAACCTGTGCTCTCTGTAACAATCCTTCTGCACCTTAGTCTCCAACCTCTGCTCTCTACAACGGTCCATCTGAACCTCAGTCTCCAAACTCTTCTCTCTGTAACTGTGTTTCTGCACCTCAGTCTCCAACCTCAGCTCTCTGTAACATCCTTCTGCAACCAAGAATTCAAACTCTGCTCTCTTTAACAGTCATTCTACCCCACAGTGTCCAAACTCTGCTTTCTGTATCAGGCCTTCTGCACCCCAGTCTCTAACCTCTGATTTTTGTATCAGTCCTTCTGCACCCCAGTCTCCTAACTCTGGTCTCTGCAACGATCCTTCTGCACCACAGTCTTCAACCTCTGTTCTCTTCAACACTTCTATTGCACCCCAGTCTCCAAACTCTGCTCTCTGTAACAGTCCTTCTGTTCTGCAGTCTCCAAACTCTGTTTCTTTAAGGGTCCTTCTGCACCCCAGTTTCCAAACTCTGCTTTCTGTATCAGTCCTGCTGAACCACAGTCTCCAAACTCTTCTCTCTTAACAGTCCTTCTGCACCTCAGTCTGAAACCTCTGCTTTCTGCAATAGTCCTACTGCACCCCAGTCTCCAAACACTGCTCTCTGAAACAGTCCTTCTGCACCCCAGTCTTCAACATCTGCTCTCTTCAACATTCCTTCTTCACCCCAGTCTCCAATCCCTGCTCTTTGCAACAGTCCTTCTGCAGCCCAGTCTCCAACCTCTGCTTTCTGTATAAGTCTTCTGCAACCCAGTCTCCAACCTCTGATCTCCAAAACAGTCCTTCTGCACTTCAGTTTCTAAACTCTGATCTCTGCATCAGTCCTTCGGCACCCCAATCTCCAATCTCTACTCTCTGCAACAGTTCTTCTCCACCCCAGTCTCCAAACTCTGCTCTCTGCAACAGTCCTTCTGCACCCCAATCTCAAACCTCTACTCTCTGCAAATGTCCATCTGCACACCAGTCTCAAACCTCTGCTCTGTGAAATAGTCCTTCTGCACACCAGTCTCACACCTCTACTCTCTACAACAGTCCTTCTCCACCCAGCCACCAAACTCTGCTTTCTGTATCAGTCCTTCTGCACTCAAGTCTCTAACCTCTGCTCTCTGTAACAATCCTCCTACACCCAAGTCTCCAATCTCTGCACTCATCAACAGTCCTTCTGCACCTCAGTCTCCAACCTCTTCTCTCTGCAAAGGTCTTTCTGCACCACAGTCTTCAACGTCTACTCTCTGTAACAGTCCTTCTGCACCTCAGTCTCTAACCTCTGCTCTCTGTAATATCCTCCAGTCTCCAATTTCTGCTTTCTGTAACAGTACTTCTGAACCCAGTCTCCAAACTCTGCTCTCTGTAACAGTCCTTCTGAACCCAAGTCTCCAACCTCTCCTCTCTTAAACAGTCCTTTGGCACCCCCAGTCTCCACACTCTGCTCTCTATAATGATCCTTTGGCTCCCAAGTCTCCAACCTCTGTTCTCTTCAACAGTCCTTCTAAACATCATTCTGAAAACTCTGCTCTCTGCAACGATCCTTCTGGACACCAGTCTCCAACCTTTGCTCTCTGTAAAAGTCCTTCGGCACCTCAGTAAACAACCTCTACCCTCTTTAAGATCCTTCTGACACCAAGTCTCCAAACTCTGCTCTATGTTACAGGCCTTCTGCACCCCAGTCTCCAAGCTGTGCTCTCTGTAACAGGCCTCCTGCACCTCAGTCTCCAACCTCTTCTCTCTGCAAAGATCCTTCTGCACAAAAGTCTCCAACATCTGCTCTCTGCAACAGTCCTTCTGCACTCCAGTCTCCAACCTCTGCTCTCTGCAACAGTTCTTCTGACCCCAGTCTCCAACCTCTGCTCTCTGCAACAGTCCTTCTGCACTCCAGTCTCCAAACTCTGCTCTCTGCTACAATCCTTCTGGACTCCAGTCTCCAACCTCTGCTCTCTGTAACAGTCCTTCTGCACCACAGTCTCCAAAATCTGGTCTAAGTAAGATTTTTCTGCACTCCAGTTTCCAAACTCTCCTCTCTGTAACATTCATCCTTCATCCCAGTCTTTAAACTCTGCTTTCTGCAAGTGTCCTGCGGCACCTCAGTCTCCAAACTCTGTCCTCTGCAACAGTCTTTCTGCTCCCCAGTCTCAAACATCTGCTCTTTGTAATAGTCCTTCTGTACCTCAGACTCCAAACTCTACTCTCAGTAACGGGCCTTCTGCACCCCACTCTTCAAACTCTGCTTTCTGTATCAGTCCTTCTGAACCTGAGTCTCATACCTCTGCTGTATGTATCTATCCTTCTGAACCTCAGTCTGCAACCTATGCTCTTTGTAACAGTTTTTCTATACCGCAGTCTCCAAACTCTGGCCTCAGTAAGTGTCCTTCTACACCCCAATTTCCAACCTCTGCTTTCTGTAAGAGTCCTTCTGCACCTCAGTCTCCAAACTCTGCTCTTTATAACAATCTTTATACACCTCAGTCTCCAACCTCTTCTCTCTGTAACAGTCCTTCTGCACCTCAGTCTGACACCTCTGCTCTCTACAGGATCCTTCTGCACCCCAGTCTTCAAACACTGCTCTCTGTAACAGTCATCCTGGAACTCAGTCTCCAAACTCTGCTCTCTGTAAGATTCTTCAGCAACCCAGTCTCCAACCTCGGCTCTCTATAACAGTCCTTCTGCACCACAGTCTCCAACCTCTCTTCTCTGTAACAGGCCTT